>NC_068315.1:10104683-10404683 GCF_025860055.1 Xyrauchen texanus | reverse complement strand
TGTGTGTGTGTGTGTGTGCGTGTGTGTGCGTGTGTGTGCGTGTGTGTGTGTGTGTGTGTATGTGTGAGCGTGTATTTATCACTTTGTGGGGACCAAATGTCCCCATAAGGATAGTAAAACCTGAAATTTTTGACCTTGTGGGGACATTTTGTCAGTCCCCATGAGGAAAAACAGCTTATAAATCATACTAAATTATGTTTTTGAAAATCTAAAAATGCAGAAAGTTTTCTGTGATGGTTAGGTTTAGGGATAGGGTTAGGGTCATGGGATAGAATATATAGTTTGTACAGTATAAAAACCATTATGTCTATGGAAAGTCCCCATAAAACATGGAAACACAACATGTGTGTGTGTGTGTGTGTGTGTGTGTGTGTGTGAATGGCTTGGTTTACAATCACAGTGCAGTGAGGTACTGAGTGCATGGAATGATTATACTCAATAATGGAGCTCTATATATCACAGTGCACACTGCGGTCAGCATATCAGTAAAGAAGTTACAGAGAAAAATGCAGGCCAACCGGCACAGAGCGAAAGGGTTGGCATGCAGCAACATGGTAATGGAACTAGAGCTAAAATATTCCAGTGTACAAATGGCGAAGAGGTCCAACCCCTAAAAGGACCTCAGAAACATTTAGGAAATCAAGCATGAGGCAAACTAATTAAATTCACCCTCCAAGCAAAAATGTACACAGCTTTGGGTGCCTTGTGTCATAAGAAAAGCTGGCAATATCGTTAAACCTCAGCATGTGACTATAATTTGTATAGGTGGTGAGGCAAAAAGGATAGACAGGAAGATGCAGAAGGCTTAAGTTTAAATTAATTATTATTGCCAATTTTCTTTGCTTAATAGATTGTTTTTTTTTATGTTTTTAGATTGATATACTGGAAATTGAAATACAATTTTTTTTTGTATTTCAATGCGTTTCCATTTTGAGTGATTTTGTTTATTTATTTATTATATTTAAAAGTTTCCTTTTTATTAATGCTGCTGTGTTGTTGCATAAGGCTGTTGTGTTGAGTGATTTTGAATGCCATAAAGACAAATACATTTTTTAAAGGGGTCATATCATGAGGAATACAGATTTCCTTCATCTTTTGAAATAAAATTGTTCTGCAAAAAAATATTTTTTTAATTAACTTTCAAATTTTTCTTCCAAGTGAAAAAAGCCTGATTTGAAACTAAGCTGATAAAACAACTCATTTCATAGAAATGACAAAAAACAGATGAATACATCTGAGCAGCGCCCACACTGACATGCCAACAACACATATTCGGTATTCAGAAATTTGGCTCACCCAGTCACAAGTTAATATGGAGAAAGCAAGATAGATACTTACACCAGAAGAATTAACCTTGTGCTATTTCTGGCTAGCAGTTAAAAATAGTGACCTGACTGCAAACCTGTAGTTCACAAATAATTGCAGCACAGTGCTTTTTCAACAGTGGGTGTTTACACAGGAATCTTAAACACACAGTGGCAAAATAATGTAAGGGTAAGAGAGAAGGCGTAAAATAGTCTTGAAAAATCTAATTATGGCATTTTCTCTGACACACACAAAAAAAAAAAAAAAACTTTGCTTATTGTATGATATGAAATGTGTGTGTGTGTGTGTGTGTGTGTGTGTGTTTTTAAATAAACCTAATGCTACTGGAAGGACTTTGAAAGCATCCCTAATCTATTCTTTGGGTTTGCTTGTATTTACCAAGAGATTTTGGAGGATGAGATTTATCATATATAAAAATTACAAACTATATGCATCTAAATTTTAAGTGTGCATCAGGGTTACATTTTATCCCCTTTGTGAATCAGGTGTCCCAAGTGCTGTCACTGCTTGGAGTACTGGGTTCGTTGTTTGTGGTAGTCAGCAGGGTTACTAGTTTTGCAAGTCAAATAAAGGAAGGTGAGGATGTGCTTATCTCTGGCTGACAAATGCTATCTGTGTCAGAAACATGTGCAAGGTGCACTCTGTGCTCTCGCTACCCCATTCTGGAACTAACACTGATTGACACTGGCTTGCTACAAACTACAGACTTTTTTGCCTTGAGCCCCTCTGGCCCAGATCAGTATAATGAACTGAGTAGCATAAATTGAAACAAATGTTTAGGTCAGGGTCAGTAGTTAACCTTTTTTATTTTTATATTTTTTTAAGGGACAAAATGTGCACATCACATTTTATATGGGCATTTTGTCTAACTATATAAGAGCACAGTGTGTTTTGAATCAATTAAATTAAATTAATTCTAAATCCAACTATTCCAGTTGTTAAATCAACATCAAATGCAAAAGTAGCTACAAATAATGTAACATAGACAAAAAACACTAGGGCTGTCACGATTATGAAATTAGGCTAATGATTAATTGTCTAACAAACAAATGCAAATAATTGTCTGTGTTATGGCTGTGACAATTAATTGTGGATTTAAGGGCTTTCACGATTAATTGTCATTTAAATTGTCACATTTTTTAAGCTGTACTTTTTTTCTGCATGGTTGCTTCATTCACCTTAAGAAGTAATTTTTACATATTTAACTTGAAATATAAAAAACAATTAATAAAATAGGAATAAACAATGATTTCCCTTTAAGGCTTTAAAAATGTATAAATGGGATGAAAAATAATGTTTTAAATATCAAAATATTTCTAAACACTTAAAATATTTAGCTCTTTTTGGTCAACTTTATTTTTGGTAAATTTTACATTTACACTTGCTCTAGTGTTTTTCTCAGCACAGCCATGGGTTCGGGATGTGAGGCTCTTTGACGTGGCAGTTCCTGCTCCACCCCACCGTGAGGCCCCATCCGCAGGTATGTCAAACACGATTGTCCCCTTGGTGCCTCTTGCTCAGTGTTTGGAGTCGTGGCTAGCACTCTCCAACCCATCGTGCTGGCTGGCCAGGACGATCCGACTCGACTACGTGATTCAGGTTGCCAGGAGCCGGCCCAGGTTCAATGGCATCCGTTTTACCTCAGTAGGAGTTAACTGTCCTGCATGCGGAAATCACAGGCCTTCTACAGAAGGATGCAATAGAGCCTGTCCATCTCGCCGAGATGAAGAAGGGGTTCTAAGCCCCTACTTCATCGTACCAAAGAAAGGCAGTGGGTTGCGGCCAATCTTGGACCTGCGAGCATTGAATCGGGCCCTGCACAGACTTCCGTTCAGGATGCTGATGCGGAAGAACATTCATCCATGCGTCTGACATCAAGAGTGGTTTGTGGTGGTAGACCTGAAGACTGACTGCGCACACTTCCATCAAGAGGGTTGGGGACCTGCAAGCGTTCTCTGTCGGCGATACATGCCTAGAGTTCAGTCCGGTATACTCTCATGTGGTCGTGAGACCCCGGCCAGGCTATGTGCCCAAGGTTTCCACTATCCCTTTTAGGGACCAGGTAGTGAGCCTGCAAGCACTGCTCCAGGAGGAGGCAGACCCAGCCTTGTCATTGCTGTGTCCATTACGCACTTTGCGTATCTACTTGGACCGTACAGAAAGCTTTAGATGCTCCGGGCAGCTCTTCGTTTGCTTTGGAGGACAGCAGAAGGGGAAGGCTGTCTCCAAACAGAGGACGGCCCACTGGATTGTGGATGCCATCGCCTTATCAGGCCCAGGGTGTGCCGTTCCCTCTGGGAGTACAAGCACACTCTACTAGGAGTGTGGAATCCTCATGGGCCTTGACGAACGGCGTCCCTCTTGCAGACATCTGTAGAGCAGCGGGCTGGGCAACACCCAATACTTTTGCTGATTTTATAATCTCGGAGTTGAGCCAGTTTTGTCCCGTGTGTTGGCAGATATGAACAGGTAAGTTTGCGGGCAGCTAGCCGGATGTACCTCTTGCACACAGCCCCTTTCCCCTCCCCGAGGGGAAAACGTGTGCTTTTTTTTTCCTCAGCACAAACCTGAATGAGTGGTTGCAAGCCAGCTCCTTTTGTATGTCTTGGGGAGTGGCATGCAAATACCACTTGTCAATTTTCATTGGTCTTTCCTCAAATATCAGAGTTTGGGGCTCCCAAGGGTGACCCCTAGTGTCACTACATCGACACAATGTCTCGTTCCCTCCATCAGGGAACGGAGGTTAAGACAGTAATTAAGACGATTTACTGAGTAGAAGCTAGCAGCCTGTGTTCCAGTCACGTTTTGTTAAATGTGTTTATTAGACTTAAGCTATCAGATACCCAAAGCTGATATCTATATTGTAAAAATAAAAATAATTCCAGCTGACAGACATTGGATACTCAATCAGTAAAGCCTGTATCATTCTGTGTCTTTGGGGAGTGAGCTGACGACAGGCTTATGAAGACTGACAGCATAACAGAGCTGCAGTTCTGTGCTTTTAAAGAAACTACATTGAGTTTTTGCTGTGGAAATGCACATACTGTACATTATAAAATGGATTGAGGCATTACAGACTATTTCAAACTTAACTGTCAGTAAGTCTATTTTGAATTAGGAGGAATACCACATTAACATTCAAAAGGCATAATTAGCATAGAACAGAACCCAAACCACAATTTTCTGAATATAACCTTCTTATATTGTCTGGATTCAGTCAGATTTACTGAACAGAAATAGTTTATGTGTGTCTATCAGCTGGATTTCCATCAACATATTTGTGGCATGGGGGGCGAGGGGGACGTGGTCCCCCCATGCCACAATATTGTATTCACATTTTGAGATATCACATAAAAACGGCTAATGGAAACACCAAAATGCGAATAAAATCTGCATCAAAACCTTTACGCATGCTTGAAGTTGCTAAATGTTTTATTTAGGGATGTGGATTTAACGCATTAATTCAGTGCGATTAATTTTACCTAAAATAACGCGTTAAAAATTAATCGCATGCCCACTGACCATAATAAGAAGATTCCTGAGAAATGCAAGCTTGTAGTACCACCTGTTTACTCCAGAGGGCAGCAAGTGAAATTTCAGCTGTATGAGCAACACGCAGTTTATACAGTGAAGAAAACACTCCAGTAGGCAGAACAACAAACATGTGTTACGTTCTTGCGTTCAAAACACTCGAAAGAGCGCAAATGCAACCTAAGGGATCTCAAAATGTGTTTAAAGATTGAGAATTAAACTATATTTAACTTGACACAGTGACCTAAACATTTTATGTTTATGACACAACGCACCTGAGACATCTGACATAGGTGTAAATTGACGGGCCCTTAAACAAGCCCTCATAATAAATCTCCAACTGATTGACAAATTCACTTGTGAAATGGATTGCTGTGAACAGTTTGCCAATGATTGGCTTATGTTCAATAATATGGTAGTAAACAATATATTGTATTCTAAAGCCGCTTTTTGTATGGCCTTATTAATGATTAACTCTTCTGCCACAAGAATGCATTTTAATTATCAGAATATTTTTTATTTACTTATATATATATATATACACATAATTTTTACATTTTTAAAGATAATTATATATTGATATAAATATGTAGAATTGTATATTGAGTAATTGTTAAATGAGGGGCTTTCTCAGCAAATATTTGTATATGGGATTAATCGCGATTAATTAATCAGGATACCATGTAATTAATTCGATTAAAAATTTTAATCGATTGACAGCCATAGTTTTATTCAATAAGATGAAATGTGCATAAACTGTGATGGAAACACATTTACGAAATAAACTCCTATCATTTAAATCTAGACTCACCAGCAGACCAAAGTCAATGCATCTGAAATGCTGCTCTGGTCTGCGTAGAGTTTGCAGATAAAATAAGTTGATCACAAACTTGAACTGTGTAGAAGAGCAAGTTAATTGACACTTTTGAAAAAAAATATCTTCGATATCATAGATCCACACGGCAAAAGGTGGAACACGTACTAGCATTCCCAGAACTCTGTGATGTGTTGTTGTTTTTTTTATATGAATTTTTTTTGCATAAATTAAATTCGTAACTTGGATGTAAACATTTGTGGAACTTCTAAATACCCAAAAGACATCTACTTAACAAAATGTTTTGCATTGCTCTATTAATACCTATTTTGCAAACAGTTGTGTTGATAAATAGGTTTTGAGTGCATTTCAAAGTGCATTTGTTGAGTTCAGCATGTTGCACGTGTCAAAGATGCAGGCAGCCCCACATAGTCAACTAAAGAAATCATGATTAAAAACAGGCACACTGTTTCTCCCAGATACAGTTGATATTTAATCTAAGCACAAATGCAACATTTTAGTGCAGTACCTGTTTAACTGTGCTTCAGATGTGTGCTTCTCTTCTGTGTCACTGCATGTTGATGTTTTTACTTGCGGTGAGAAACAGGCAATACACAGAGGACTCTAGATGTATTTTGAGACATATAAGTTGAACTTCCTTTAAAGTAACGCTCCTGTCGCGAGATCTACTGTAATTCACACAAATGTTTCTGTCAAAACAGGATGCTGTACCTGCAGACATGATGTTGCTTGGACATTCGGGCTTCGCGCTAGTGACTGCAATTTTTTTGGACAGGGGCACTGAAGGGGCCAATCAGATTTAAGCTAGGGCCGTTGCCCTTGTGACCCCTCCCCTAGAACCGCCTCTGGCTTGTTGACCTCCGCTGTGTGGCTCAGTGACGCACGGACTCGTAGTTCAACTGAATGACACACAAACGCGCTGTTCATGGCATTCATACAGTGTAACGGGGTTAAGATGGCCAAGGAGGAGGCGAGAACCGACTTGACAATATAAATGATATTTAATAAAGAACTTAAACAAAAAGACACAAACACACAAATGTGTCGGACAGCTGCCAGTAAACGCTCTCTCTCTCACCACCGTCCGCAGTTGGCCTTTATCCCTCTCGGAGGCTTGATTAGCAATATTGGAATTTGAATGGCTAATTATCGCGGTAGTTTTCTCTGTCAACTGTCACAGCAGATTTTAAAAAATTGCTATTTCAAGTTCTCAAGTTTTTGTTGGGAGTGTTTTCTTCACATTCAGCGTTTTCATTGATTAAAGCATTCTAGTATTTTGTATTTTAGCATGATATTAGAAACACTTGTATTAAACAGCAAATACAGATTTCTGACAAATTCAGATAACTACCATGTCTGCTGGGATACAAAATCCATAACTAGAACATACGACTCATAACTAGACCTAAAAAATATTATGAAATGTTTTAAATGTTAGATAACAGATTAAAAGGAAGGATTCAGAGGACTACGGGGGCATTTTTGTCACTTCCGGTGGCATTTTTGCCCCAAGTCCTGCTTAATTTCTGCACTTTAGATGAGATTCTCAGTGACTGAATGAATTAAATTGCAGACGAGAAGTTGTCCAATTTAGACACAGTCATTTTGTACTAAAAAGACATCTACTGGTCTTTTGTATAAATAAGACAATATGTTGTTGTATGCAGTGTCTCATTGAAATATTTGTTTATTACCTTGTCGATCCAGAGAGCACAGAGATGGTGAAATCTTTGGTAAACCCACATTCTATTAGGTTCGGAAGGCCTTTCCTTCACTCACTGGGGGCCAGTCGCCTGGCAAGCTTAATACAAATTGTAATTGTGTGCCATAAATTGTGCACAGTGACAGAGTAGGTCAAGGCTCAGAGACAAGATTACTAAAGCATTACGGTCAATCAAAAGAGTCCTTGAATTGGAAGATTTTAATTAGAGTTTGGTTCGTGTGTTCATGTGTGTGCGTGCAGTGTACTAATGCCCCTGTTCTTTTAAAAGTTTGTTGAAATTTTGGAAACTGAAATTGGAATCAATTAAATCCTCAGTGCTCCAAGTTAAATGCCAATGTGGATGCTAATAAAATGTCTCGGCTTCGGCAGTGTCAGTAATACAGTGATTAAAAATGTATCTTAATTGGCAATATTCATGCGATTCACTGCAATGCTTGGGTTAATGTTGTAGACAGGGAGACATCCTCAGAGCACTCCTCATAAACCCGGTCTCTGCAGAGAGAATATTTGCACGATGAAGGGTTTGGCTCTGTTAAGCCCCCTCATGTCTCAATGGAGCAGATCCCCCCTAATCATTCTGTAATCTCTTTTAGACTAATGTCAGCAATATGTTCAGAGAATTATTGCTGATTTAGAATGCACTTTAACTTTGGAAAGGAAAATCTTACGCTCAAGCAAGTGAGCTTAAGAAATGTAAATGCAGCTTAGTTCTAGCAGGAAGACTATCAGCTGTACATCATTGAACCATTAGCTAGGTAACTCCTAGCCAATCACATGCCAGCACTCGCTTTATAGGTCTGCTCGCAATCACATTGCTGTTTCACTCGGCAACCTCCACCACCCCACTGCCACCAGTTAAGTCCCATCCTGCATGGGGGTAGGCTCTTCGCCCCTGCCTCCTATCTACGGCAGGATCTGATGGTTCCGAGTACAACTTCTTCAGACCACCAGACGGGGCTTATGCCAAAGAGAGACATTACATAATTTTTTCATAATTATCAAATAAATGTCATCTAAAACTTTACTCAAGTCTGAGTCTTCCTGATATAAGTCTCTTTTGAGAGATGAAAGGTAAATCTTCCATCATGTTTGTTTTCCTCACTCTATTTTGCATTCATAATAGCTTCAAAATCATTTAATTGATTTTAAAGTGTTGAGAAGCTTATAGCTAAAATGTTGCATTTTCACTAAAAGTTTTAGTTCA
The DNA here is from genome assembly GCF_025860055.1 of Xyrauchen texanus. Classification (NCBI taxonomy): domain Eukaryota; kingdom Metazoa; phylum Chordata; class Actinopteri; order Cypriniformes; family Catostomidae; genus Xyrauchen; species Xyrauchen texanus. The sequence goes on along the minus strand of NC_068315.1, from coordinate 10,396,064 downwards.
ACCTTTGTTTGTTGCACTGATATTGTGAAGAGTGTTGATCCAGTTTGAGTGTTACTTGGCATTGCCTCACTTGGAAGGGACTTTCAGTCAACAAATTTACAAGCTTCATAATGCAAATGTAAACATGTTCAGTGGTTTTGGAAATGTCTCTGTTCATAAAAATGCATGAGATCCCAATGCTATGTTATGGCCATCCGCCAGTTCAGTCTCACTGGAGAACCTATACAGACGTCTGTGCACATATTCAGAACTGTATTAAAATTTGTATTTGTCAGAGCTGTGACCTAGCAGTTGCGATAAGATGTGGCTCCATGGATATAGATAGGAATAGATGGCTGTGTCTATTGACTGTGTGTTTTTCTTTTCTGGGGCCCTTACTGTTTTTTTTTTTGGACAATTGAGACAAAGAAGACAGCGATAGCAATTGAGCTTGTGCGATTACCTGCATCTGTCATGACTGTAAAAACAGTAGTGTAGTGTTAGTCAGCTTGCTGAAGATATTAAAATTCTGGTCAAATACATCCTATATTCTCTGTGTAAAAATAGCTGTCAGAGCCGGGGTTCTTCCCATTCTCTCCTCTGCCATGCAATATTTATGTCTCCTACAACACAGAAACTCTGGTAAAAGGTAAGCGCCTAGAGTATGTTTATGGTTACTCCATCTGTTGAGTCTCTCAGCTGTGTCTAAAGGCTGAAACTGTTAGTTTAACTGTATTTCCCAGCTGTAGTAGAGTAGAAGTAGTCCGACTGATTATGGCATGAGAGACAATGCTGATGACTTCAAAGAAACCTTCCTTGCCCTGTGGACCCCTTAAATTGTTCCCACCTTTGAGCCCATTTGCGACGGCCCTGCATAGTGCTTATGTGGGCGGCATGGTGTTCGAGTCTAGCTTGCCTAATTTCCAGATCCTGTTCATTCTCCCTCTCTCTTACTCCCAGTGACAACTTGTCCTCTCTTGACTATCACTTGCAAAAAAAATAAACAAATAAATTGACAAAAAGTCAAAAAAAATTAATAAAAAAGGCAAATGTGTATTCAAGACCATCAGCACCTTCGGATACAGTTTTGATAAATTACATAGCATCTTCTTTCCTCTGTGCTTAGCCAAAAGTTTTAAAAAGTCATTGAGTGGTGTGTTATTCACACATGGTTTGGCCAAGGGTGGGGGAGTGGTATGTACCCTACTTTGTCTTGAGCATGTCGGGCTGTCAGGGTCTCTCTCGCTCCGTCTCCCACCTGGCCCAAAGCAATAGCAGGTGTGGGGAGAAAGTTCCCAGAGGACAACTGTAGACAATCGGCTGCACCTTCTCCTCTCTCCTTCTCTTTCCCTCTTTGTCTTTTTGCCTGACACTGGCAGTAATTCCCCCCGTCAGACAAATGTGAGGTGGGGAGAGTTAAGCATCAGCACACAGACTGGACACATGCTCTGTGGCATATTCACCTCTCCAGTCTCCTGGCCATATATTTAATTGGTAAGCCGATGTCAATAGTTGCCCTGCATTAATGCAGTTCTGCATTGCTATCTGTATGCATTCTGTCACATGTTTATGTTCACGCTGTAGCACTCAGTCCCCCATAAAGTCTTTTGGAGGAGTTTCTTCTCTTTTTTTCAGAGATATGAAACTGTCTTTATTTGTGGGATGATTGATGTATCTGTGAGTGGTGGATCAGTTATCCATCTTCAGGCATCTACATTTTGCATCTGTTTGTAGAGTTCACAATTTCTCAGTTTTACATCTAGCACATGTATTGCTGATTCCTCAAGGGTTTTTGGTCTGTTAATTGGAGAATTGGGATATTGTAATTCAAGCACTGTGCCTTTCAGGGATGTTTAAGACATAACAGTTATGATTTTAAGAAATAATAAAGCCATACTAATGTTGAATTTAAAGAATGCTACATTAATGCCTCAAGGATATTTTTATACTCCTTTATATTTTATGGTACTTACATAGAGAAAATAAGGTGTAATATACAGTTATCCAGTCATTATTGTTAAATAAACCCAGACAGGGTGGTCAGGTGTTCTTTTATCATCCTGAAATGGTTTATTTTGCAATGATGACAGTCTGTACATTATCCCACTTACTACATGGCAACTTAACAAAAAAGTAAATAAATGGACATGAAATAATGATTTATTACCTATCACACCCAGGCTGTGCCTGCCCCCTTGAGGGTTCAAGCACACTCGACGAGAAGTGTGGCATCCTTGTGGACACAGGCCAAAGGCACCTCCTTAGCAGACACATGTAGAGCAGAGGGTTGGGCAACACCCAATACCTTTACGAGATTTTGCAATCTCAGGGTTGAGATTTGTTTTCTCAGGTCCAGGCCGGTAGAACTTGTTAACGTGGTAACAACTGACCAGGTGTACCGCTTGCACCTAGCGCCCTTTCCCTCTATTGAGGTAATATAGTGCGCTCTTATCCCAGGAGATCCTACTAACTCGGCTCCCTGGATGACTCCTCCCTAGCCCTCTGGTCCGCGAATTCAGCGGAGGAATTCCCCGACCAGACCCACTAAGAGTACTCAAATTACTCTGTACTGGAATAGGTGCTCCACAGGTGTTTGTAGCAACTCCTCCCTCCCAATGAGGTAGGATCTACCACCGTGCCATTCTCCACATGCAACCTGAAATCCCATGTGATGTATTTCACCACTCTTTACCTCCCCCAGCCTGGGCAGGTGTGGTCTCCATAGGGCATTCATCCCTGAAAGAATAGGAATTGGGAAAGAACGCCTTCCCTGATGCGTGTGATAGCGTTAAGATGGCCCCAGCCGCTTTAGCTCTATGTGAGAATCATAGAGAGAGAAAAGGCGCAGCTGGCACGGCTTGCTCCCATGCTTGGCTCGTCGCCTTGTTCCCCCATATTGGGGTGTAGGGAACCAGAAGGTTATGACGATTTTATGGGGCGTTGGGGAAGGGTACGTGCAGTCTGACACGGCCTGTTGCTTTGGCACACAACTGCCTGCCCACACCAGCATCAGCAGCGCACGTACACGGTTCAGCGCATGAGGTGATTAAAATTGGACCCCAAGTGTCGCTTCTTCTGAACAATGACGAAGTGAGCGACAGACGGGGAATGTCTGGGTTACTATTGTAACCTCCGTTCTCTGATGGCGGTTACACGTCGCTGAACCGAGTCACTGGTTGAACCTCATTTTTGGCTCTTCAGGCAAAATCCTGAATGGACAGAGGCATTTCCCTCCCTTTGTACCCATATGTCTGAGGGCAGGACATGCAAATTCTGTCTGCCAATTTCTTATTGGCCTTTTCTCAAGTTCAGAGATGTGTGAGGCTCTCAAGAGAGACCCCTAGTGTCGCTTCTTCGACACAATGTCTCGTTCCCTCCATCAGGGAACAGAGGTTACAATAGTAACCCACACATTTCTGCTGATGACATCTCTGGAAAGCATTTCATTCATCAAGGAGAAGAGAGCTTGAGCCTGTGTAAATTGCTACAGATAAAAGGAACAGACCTTGAAGAATTGGATTGCGAGGAGAAAGAATTTGAATTCCCCCCCGGTGAACTTTGCTGTACAGAGGGCCTCTCTCATAGCCCATGGCTACTGTTGAGCTTTACTGCAGAGCTGTTGCCTTTTTTAGCACAACCCTAACCACTGTTATATCACCTCAATACACAGAACTGAGGCATTCTCCTATTCAGCATGTTATGCAGTGCCTCTGTACATGATCTTTGTAAGAGGTCCCATTTTAAAGGAACAAATCTTACACTTTTGTAATTTTTATTATTTGGTTTCTTGTGCCAGAAACCGCAAAACATCAGTTTTACATGACTGTTTTCCACACTTTCTCTTACAATTAGAATTGAATAGGCTTTTTGCAACTCTATATTTTGTATAAAAATTACCTCTGTGTGATTGCCTAATCTACCATTACATTTCACACTGTATTTCATCACAATGGGCCAAGTTGCAGAATACTGAATAGCCATTTACTGTGCTGTGCAGAAGCACAGAAATCTCCAATGCGTGTCATTGAGGGGATCCAGTTCATGCTGCCTCTTGCATGACGTAAACGCGTTGGCACATTCAAGTGAGAACTGACGCAATACAACTGGAAGTGCAGCTCAATTTGTTTACAGGAGAGCGCTGTTCACAAGATTCATTGGTTTTGCTTTCATTTTAACATGCCAGTGGGCTTACGTTATGCTAGAGGCAGCGTGAACTGGATCTCCTCATGTATTGGAGAGTGACCAGAAGTAAACAATTATAGTGAAAAGGACTTAAATATCGATCTGTTTCTCCCCAAAATCGATTGTTTCGCTTTAGAAGGCATTCATTTAACCACTGTAGTCGTATTGATTACTTTTATGATGATTGTCTGTGATTTGTGGAGCTTTAAAGTGCTGATCACCATCCACATGCATTGTATGGATATACAGAGCTGAGATATTCTTCTAAAATATCTTTATTTCTGTTCTGCTGAAGAAAGAAAGTCATACACATCCGGCATGGCATGAGAGAGAGTAAAGTAGGAGAGAATTTTTTTTTTACATCTGTCCATAATCTTTAATATTCTTGAAAATAATATCAAAATATAGTCTTTATTAAGCAGATCTACATTTCTTCATAAGATCATGTCAGCCCCACCAAGGTACCAGCTTCTGAAAAATCTATAATTTGTCCTCATAAGTCGGTACGCTTTGACCAAACACACTTTAAATTCAAGCGCATGAGTTTGTGGGAATTGCCTTCAGCTCAATACTTCTCCAGTGGGCATGCTTAGTAGTAGAAGATACAATATGAAGTTCATAGTGCTTAGCCTTACAAAGTTCCCACAGATTTTTTGACCCATTCATTTTCAAGGCCTTTCCATGTCTTAAACAGATGTTTATGTCTACTGGATAACATCCTTAAAAATGTCAGTGATCAAATTGAGTGTGCTCAAAAGCCTGTATGTTCTACATTTACCAGCAGATATAACATTGTATGTCCTCACTGTTTAAAAACTGAAATAGCATCATTGATTTTTTTCTACATTAGATATTTCAATTAACTTTTAAAATGTTGTTTATCTGATCAAATTAAAAAAAAAAATTAAGTAGATTTTTTTTTACAGTGTATGAAGTTAGTTGATAAATAAATATTATTCATGGCATTAATATTATTTTTTAAACATCCTCACTATACAAAATTTTTCACAACTGCCCTAAACTTTTGCATAAAACTGTGTGTTAATGCTTTACTCATTGTTGTGGAATAAACATGTTGATTTGAGAATGCATTGTTTTTGCAGCTTGAAATTGAAAGATATGCCGGAGTGGTGGTGGTGTAGTGGTCTAAAGCACTAAACTGTTAATCAGAAGGTCGCTGGTTTGATCCTCACTGCCACCACCATTGTGTCCTTGAATAAGGCCCTTAAATCCAGGTTGCTCAGGGGGGATTGTCCATGTAACAAGGGCTCTGTAAGTTGCTTTGTATAAAAGTGTCTGCCAAATGCATAAATGTAAATGTAAATATGCACAGTGAACAAAAGAGCATATCTAAATACAATAGAAGATCTTTGTTCAAAGTAAAAATACTTTCTCATATCTCATCTTAATATGCAGAGACAATTGCAAATAAGCAATCCTGTGGTGCTATTAAAACATTGCTTTATTTGTTTGAGCGACAACAGTGACTCAAACATTTGCTGGAGTTTGGGGCGGGACTATTTGCTTTGCAGTGTCAGACACTGGCATACTCAGGAAACCTTTTTTAAACAATCGTTATTTTTACCATTCCGTTTGGTCGGGCCAGTGGTTTAAAATTGACACACTCCAGCTTTGAACTCTCATTTCAAAATAGAGAGGCTAATCCTGATTTCCTTTATATGTTCCTTTTAAAACAAGATTATCAAATACACTTCTTGTACTCAAGTACTCATGAGAGCAATAAAAGGAACTCGTAAATGTTATATGAAGCTGTAATGTTTCTCCATCGCTGATGGCCCCCCATGAGGTAGCGTGTTTGTGAAAACCATGGGACATGTTGTGAAGGTTGTTTTCTCCATCCAGACACTCATACTGTCTGTCTGTTAGCATCTCTGTGCTCTCTTACACTTCCACGGGAAACAAAGTCTTTGCATTAAATCCCCTCTACATACAGTAGATGAAGCCATCCATAATGTTTAATTAATTTGTTAAGAGCCAGAGGACATTCCTTGTTCAAATCGAGAATAAAAAAGAAAATTGAAAGAAAAAAGGAAAACAATTTCACATTTATTTCCCCTTAGCGTGTGTCTCTTTGAGAAGAATGAAGTGAAGGCTGAAGACAACAAGAATCAAGAAAGGTGAACTGACTTAATAAGTTAAACGGTTTAGGAGGAGAAAGCAAATAAATAATTAAAGTGAAAGTCAAAGCGGAGCAGCGGAGAAGGACGTTGTTCACCTCTCATCTCTTGTTTTTGCTTCTCTTGTTCAGGAGAGCCGAGAGGTTACAATGCTCCAGTGGCATCTAGCAGTAGTGTTTCAGTAGTCAGGCCTTGATTAAACATCCTTTCAGAGAGGCAGGGATTAGGGGAGTCCCCTCGGAACAGGCCCACTCGACTGGGAGGGAAGGGAGGCAGAGAAGTATTTGATGTGTCAGTCATGTAGTCTGGCCATTGTTTGACTGCGTTCACCTCCCCAGCCGAGACCGTCAAGCAGTTTGTCTGGTGCCACAGTGAAGCAACGCAATGGAAGGGCAACACAATTATGGCCATTCAGATGCACATCCCAGGAGCACAGTGCACAGGCCTCGGAAAAGCTTGAAAGCACATGTGCAGAATCTGTCCAAAACGGGGCGACCCAAAGGAGAGTGCCCTGGCATGCTGACTGCTTTGTCAATGAAAGTTATCCTGCCCTTGAATGACAGAGAGCAGAGAGTAAAGCATTGACAGATCTTATACTTTATGTCTGGTTCTCTTGTTCTGTTCATCATGCATTTGCTTCTTGTCCTTAGAAATCAGCCATTTTCCAATTATTTTTATTATTATTTAATGTTATCCTAACGTAAAAATATATTTCCGTCAGGACAACTCTCGTCAAATGAATACTTAAATGAATACTTTATTCACTTTAAGTATAGACAATTAAAGCAATCTGTTGGTGTTGGCGGTATGGTTCTGTTCTGGGCAATAGATCTGCCCATCCATTCAGCCATGCATGGACAGAGTAAGGACTTAAATAGGACCGCTCTGCAAAGCATCTTCATTGTATTGTTAGATGTCATGATCAACTGAACATCAGCTGATTGCGAGCTTGACTCACATGACCTGCCTGAACTGACGCTACGCATGATTTATTAACATACATTTCAATTTGACTCCCATTGAAGGCTGTCTGCTGTATTAACTAAGGGTCGCATTCAACAATTATTGTGTTTAAGTATGGAAAAATGTTTCAAGTGTGTACGCACTTTAATATATTCTTGCCCTTTTCTAATGTTGATGAATCTGGATTCTTCAAAATTAGGGAGCGTGCGCCAGCTGTTACTAATTAGCAGAATAAATGCCCAAACATCTCAATATAAGGCTTTAATCTACATAATCTCACTTGTGCTGCCATATGTCACTCTCTGCAAATGTATGTCCTTATGCTCTGTAGCACTGGTTGCATTCTGGCATGAGAAAACATATCGCTGTATGTTCGGTTAAACCAAAGTGTGTCATTCTTAAAACCTCAAAAATGCCTTTTATATTGGCCTCAATTTGTGATTGTCTGTATTATTTATTCCAGATCGAGCTATAATGCACTTGAGTAATGCATCATCTTTGTATGTGTGTATATATATATATATATATATATATATATATATATATATATATATATATATATACCCATTAAGCCAGAAGTTTGACACATAAAAAATAAAAAAACCTTTGACCTTACAAGCTTTTCTAACCTTAATTGTCATGTCTTCAAAAAGGGCCTTTACAAACAGGTCTTGTACAAACTTATGCAGTCCTAGAAAATGTTTTTTTTTTTTTCTGAAAATGGAAAGGTTAAATTTGCCAATGGCAAGAGCTCACCCACCAGTGCTCACCAAGAGGAAAATGGGGTCCATTGTTAATGATCCACAGAAACAGAATTAAATTAATTGTGTTCACTCCATTTGAGTAGCACAGCACAAAAAGCAGGACTCCAACCAAGGAAAGCCAAAAACTTCTTACTTTTCATGCCATTCATTCAGTTACACTATTTATTTGTATTTATTTCAATATGTCAATATAATGTTTCCCTATATTATCTTAACTATTATCTTTTAGTTGGACATATTTCTCTAAATTTTTTGAGCTCAGTAAAATTGTAGTTAATAAATAGAGTGATTCAAGGATAGATCTTGGGGACAATGTAGTCCTTAAAACACATTACCTTGTTCTGTGGCAAAAAGTGCTAAGAATGTTAAGTTCTGACTCTGTCCCAGTGGACGTTAGGGTTATTAAGTGTATTTTTCTCATGTTATTGAATGATTTATCTCAAATCTGCAGAGATGACGGTTGTCTAAATTAAATGATGACTTCATCAATCAGCAAGAGATGTTTTAGGTCAAAACTGCTGCTGAGTGCTAAACACAGTTTCAAATGTGTGTGTGTGTGTGTGTGTGTGTGTGTGTGTTTGTTTGTCTGGGGTGAGCTAATATATAGGAACGAGTGCATGTCAGAGAATGACATTGCTCTGGGCCCTTTATTCTGTTTGTTGCAGTGTTAAACTATTTCATTTATTCAGCATGAATCTTGCTGAGAGCTCTTTTTTTGTATCAGAGGAAGAGAGCAAGCAGCTGTACCTAAATGTACTAATAACCTAGGATCAAATCCATGTCTTCTGTTCATTATTAAGAAAGAGTATAAAATGTTCAACTTTGGGATTGTTTGAATACCAAGTGCTGGTTTTGGACCCTTGCTGATGATTGCCCCTGATTCAATTTGGAGGAGGTTAGATGGGGCGAATTGGCACTGTAATAGACAGAGATTGCTGTAGGTTTCAGTGTTAATATGCTGGTAGCCACTCACAGGTCATCAGTTTTCTTTCACAGCTTTGAGAGTAGGAATAAGCTTGATCAGTAACGTTTTGTGACCACATTATTCATATAAAAAATATTGCCTTCATTGTGTTTGTTATTGTGCACTTGCATGCATGTGGCCCTGCTTACGTGATAGATCACTTAGTTCACACAAAAAATGTTACATGTTTACATTGTTGTAAACCCATATGACTTTCTTTTTTCCATGGATCTCAAAAGGAGATAATTCACAATCAAAGTGCTGAGGATGCAGTAGACTGCCATGATCTGGCATGCTTTGCTGGGAATGTAGAGCATCACTCCACCACTGAATCCAGGAACCTAAATCATCTCTTTAAAAATGTGGAAAGTGTGCTCATCTGTGCACTGCATTTGGATATATAATGGCCATATATTGCACTCTTCTACATCATGTGATATAGTTACTGCTATATATAATGTAGAAAATATAAATTAACATCTCTTTTAAAATATGAAACAATGTTTTAAGAGATATGTCATTAACGCAACATTAAAATAATGTTTTGAAATAAGCCTAATTTGCAAAGAACTGAGCTGTTTGCTCTTAACGAATCATAATGAGTTTATTTAAATAGGCACAGTTTCTGGTTAAGCATGATTACTGGTGCCTGGTGAGTAAGACGCAGCTTTTTGCGTCAAAATACCATGTACAAAAGTGGTGCAACTGTTGAATTCTGTTGAGCAGTTGAATTTGCCCTTCTGTGTGGCTTTGTTGTCAGAGTTCGTCTCCAGATGATTGTCAGGGCTAGTAAGCAATAAGAATGTGAAGTGGCTTATCTATTGCATTGTGTCAATATCATCACCATCTGTGTTAGCCCTCTGATAAACAAGGTTTCAGGAAGCTCCTCTTTAAACAAGCATTAAGAGCTAGTGGTGACATTTAAAAATTTTTCCTTCAGGGCCTTTTCCAGCTTGTAGAATCACTTAAAGACATTATCCAGCTGACACGTTTCTGGGTAAAAACTGTTTGATGAACGGCAAGTGTGAGAAGGCGATGCATTTATGGGATCAATTGGTCAAGGGGTACAAGGAGTTATAACCTGATTGGCCCTGTATGAAACAATGCAAATCGATAATCAAAGATGATATTTGCATCCACAGACCAAAGATTCAATGGAAACCAAGCTTCTGCCGATGAAATGCAAGTCTTTCATGCATAAACAAATGTAACTGGGAATTTTATGAAATGTTTGACTTTTTTGATAACCAACATAGGGGGTATTGCCAAAATATATTTACACAAGCCTTTGTTGTATAAGAGTTAATGTCCTGTGAAATTAAAAATCTCACCAAAAAACATTTCCAACTTGTAAAAGCAGCATGCTATCTGTTTATGATATTCATGCTTGGCCACCAAAAAATAAATAAAATAATACTAATAATAATAAAAAAAAATGAGCCATGTCTATCGTGGAAAAAAAATGCATTACTGGCAGATTCAGCCCGGAAAACAGGGTCATTAACAAGGAAAAAGAGGAACGTCCAAGCATTGAGATCAAACACATGTCCCTCCAGCTGTGCTACAACTCTCTTTGATATAAGTCCAGTCTTGGTTACTTTAAGATGTCAAATGACAAATGTTGCAATTAGCGCCCATCTTCAAATAGATGTGAAAATCTTTATGACTGATATAACACTGTTTCTCAGCACAGCCAGGCATGAAATTAATGTGATATTACCAGAAACGAACAGTGAATATAAGGTCATTTTTTTGTCTCACGGTACACGGTATCTGTTCTGACCTCTTTCAGACCATGAAATGGAACATTTTATCTCAGAATCTACAATGGCAACTGCCAAAATGTGCAACCAATTTTCAGAACCATCACTTGATGTGAGCTGACCTACAGTACTGTTTATGCTAGCTAGGCTACACAAATACCATAGAACGCTGAGCTTCATCTTAATTCTAGACAACTTCACCTATAGGCTTACAGTATCTCCCTGCATGTAAGAGGGCTTCTGTCTGGGATCTGCCATAGCATGTGTTATGCAGAAGGATCCGGGTGGCTTGTGCTTAGCATTCCATGGAGCTGTTTGTCATTGTGAGTTATGCGGCTATAATTGCACAGTGCCGCTGGGCTAGACCTTGGGGAACATGGCCTTGTCAAGGTGCATTCGTGGCAGGTTGTGTGGCTCTGCCCTTATTGATCAGGCAGGATCTGGATATCCCTTCCCTGAGCTTGGGCACCACCCATTGGAGTATTTATTCATGAACTCATCTGGAGGAAAGCAGATAATTGGGTACTTTAGAGCCCAGGGGGAGACAAACTAAAAAAAGGCTGAAAGTTTAGGAAGACTAGGATACAGTAAAGTGGTTGAGAGAATTGATTGATATTTTGTTAAAAACTATTGCTGTAAGAACACATTTCACTTCTTGGGGGTATGCGATCACTTCATGATTTTTACTGGTTTTATAGCTATCCAGTCATGAAAATACCAAGTGTAAATGCACTCCAAGACGCACTGAGATTGACAGCAATTCGATTATGCATGCAAGACATGACTCGGCCAAGTGTAAATGCATCTGGTTGTTCAGGCCACATACGCAAACTTTATTTTGTCCCAAAGAGAACTACTTAATCATAGAGGCTTTTATGATTAGACATAAAGGTTGTTTCCTTTTGTAGCACAGTCTTTGAAGAATTTTAATGTCACCTCCTGTTTTTAGTGTTTATGAGCAACATCAAGTGCAACTGCCCAGCATTAGTATCTTGTGAATTCATGCACTATGTTTGCATATAGTGCAAGTATAATAGATAGAATTTATATTGGTTTTCAGAGTCAGATTTATTTAGCAGTGTAAATGGAATCTGATTAACCACGATACATGAAGTGATTAAATGTAAATAGGCCCTACAGTAGAATATAGCAGCAAGAGTCCTAAGATGATTTTTTTTTTATTTTCATAGTTTTTCCCATTAAATCACACTTCTTCCCAGTTTTCACCCTGCATATTCCCGTGTTCACGCTTTTATCCAAGTTTCTTTGAAGCCTGGCTTAGGAGTTGTTGAAATTTTGTTTTCATCTAAAGGAACCATTTAGGTCTGTTACCAATTAGATACATTGATCAAACAGGCTCTCCTGCAGGTTATGTTCCATAGTCTTTTGTCAACGTCTTGTTCCAAAGTGCTGGAGGAGAAAAGAAAAATCAATAGTGTGCTTTTATGTGCAATAAAGCCGATTCTTTTGCAGGAAAACTGAGCTGTAATCAAGGTGTGTTAAACAGATGATGTTTATGAGGCACTCTGTGAACACATTATTATGAGGGTATAAAATGTCCCATAAGAGATATGGGGTGAGGAGGAAGCATATCAATTGTTGTTTACTACCGCTTACACAAATATTCTACGTACGCACTTTAGATAAGTAACTTCTCTCGCTCACTTTCTTCCTTTTTTTTTACCCCTCATGGCATTTGTGAAGTGAAATAGCTTTATACTATATGTCTCATTATCACATCAATGATCATACAGTATTTTAACTGATTTTCTGATCAGAGAAAGGCCAATGTTTACAGTTAAACTTGTTGGTGTACTCCCTTTTAGGTATTGATCGACAATCTAGAAAAATATGGCATGCTTTAGTTTAAGCATTCACAAATGTAGACATTATATCCCACATTATGTATGAAATGGTTCTCAGCACTTTTGCTTCAGTAGAAATGTATTGTAACCAATAATTCACCAAAGCCAAATTGAACGTAGTCTTTTTTTTTTTTTAAATTTGCCTTGTGTAGTTTACTTCCTGGGTTTCTGAGGGTGAGAGCGTGTTACATATCCTGTTGGCATTCTCCTAATTTGGCTAGATAGCTTCTACCAAGTGACAGGTGAATCTCCACCCAAATGCATTCCAAAAATGGGAATCATTTTCTTCTCCACTTTAAATGTTGAAAAGCCTTTTTATTTTGCCATCTTAACTCTGCAGATTGTATGGTTGGTTGCATTTTATTGCAGTATTTGCATGTAACATAATTTTTTCCCTGATTTTTGCAATCTTATCAGAACAGACCTGTGGCCCATTTTGGAGTTGTGACCCACCAGTACAAAACCACTAATATTATGGGTCATACACGATGGGTCTTATAATAAGACATAATTCAAATAATTAATATAATTCAATATCATTCAATTTAATGAATTCCAACCACAATATTCTACACACTTAGTATAGTGTCTAATTATTCGTAGCACTCAATTAATAGGGGCTTACTGATCTCTTGAATAAAATATGACAGCATTTTTAGTAGTGCTTGGTATTGATAAAGATTTTTCGATTTGGAATCACAAGCTCTCCATTCAATTCTGCTTTTGATATTTTAATGTCCCTTTTGAATACATTTGAAAGAAATTCTTATAGAAATTGGTGTCTGTGTTGGGGGGGTCTGTTGGTTGTACTCGCCGGCGGTAGTGGAGCGGCTCCCAGACCTAGAGAGTTGTGTATATCGGCAAACACTTTATTGACTGATCTAAAATTTCATAAAGCTGAGATCATATTATTATTATTATTATTACTACTGCTACAAATACTACTACTACTACTCGCCTCCAGGTTGTTCAGAACTCTGCTGCAAGGCTTTTAACCCGTGTTAAGAGAAGAGAACACATCACACCTGTTTTAGCTTCACTTCACTGGTTACCAGTCCAGTATAGAATTCATTTTAAAATTCTAGTTCTTACTTTTAGAGCCTTGCATGGCCAAGTCCCTACCTACATCACTGACCTGATACAGCCGCACACTCCTACCCGGAGTCTCAGGTCTTTAGATCAGATGCTATTAGTTGTTCCCCGTACCCATTTTAAAACTAGAGGGGACCAGTCATTCCAGACAGTCGCTCCCAGGCTGTGGAATGCTTTGCCTCTTGATTTACGTTGCGCGAACTCAGTTGATTCTTTTAAAAAACAACTGAAGACTTTGCTCTTCAAGCAGGCTTTTGGTTAGTCGAGGGTTTTTTTTTATGGTTGGTTGTAGTGTTTGTTGTTTGTATTTTGGGGAATGTATTTAAATTGTTTTTGTATTACATTTTACTGTGAAGCACTTTGTGATGTTTATCTGTGAAAAGTGCTATATAAATAAATTTTACTTACTGCTACTGTTATTATTTTAATTATTACTACTGCTACTACTTCTATTCCTACTATTATTGTTATTATTATTATTATTATTATTATTACTGCTGCTACTACTATTATTGTTATTACCATTAATATTGTAACTATTATTATGACTACTACAACTATTATTATTATTATTATAAAAGCTATGATTGTTTCAAATTGTCTTGATATCACTCAATGAGTTTATATCACTGATCTATATATATATAACATAGATCAGTGGTTTCTATCCATATTTTCTTCTCTCTCTCTCTTCACATCAACAGAAAAATTTTATATGTGAAGTGTGTGTGTGTGTATATATGTGTCATTGGCCTCTTGTATAAGCTGCTATGTCTTCTTAATTTGTGTGTTTTGTTGAATAAAAAAATAAATCATCTCCCATCTAATGCTGTTAGTTATACAGCGGACCTTCTAACAAGGTAAATTATGCAAATATAAATTTTAATAATTATATTTTATTAGCTTTTCATCATTTTTGTTACATTTTGGCTTTTGAATACATTGACAAACAAGTCAATGTATTCAACAATAAAGAAGATAATGTATTTAATCTATATATTTTTTGTTACATGTTTGTTTAATTGCATAATTTGTACTATTTTCAATAATTTACATTTTGTTGAACACGTACTAAAATCAGTGCTGCCGCTTTAACAAAACTGTCATTTCTGTAAAGAGCATCTGTAAATGAGCGCATGTTAATGAGAGAGAACTCCAATGGCTTTACGTCATCTCTGCTATGCGTGATTAGAATTAAATGTTTATTTTTTGTTGTTTTTGATGAACAACTTAATGTAGAGAACAGAAAGGGTATTAAAAGAGACATTTAATAACAAATTTGCGTGGAATTCGTCTTTCGATGCACATTACACAGAACAACTTTGCCTATCAACACACAGTGACAGGAACTCGCTGCTGAATACAGCACCACTATACTACACAATCTAAACCATTACCAGCCAGTTGCCAAATATATAAATTTTTGTCGCATAACGCGAAAATTTGATTGCAAATGCAAGTGATTTTCTCTCATTGTAGTGGGGGGTTGCATATAGTAAAAGATTGATCTTAGGTTTTATTAATCGATTTTGAGATCATTCAAATGAAGATTGTGATACATCAGAAAATCTCTATTTTTACCCACCCCTAATTTTTAGACTAGATGCAGTGAATGACAGCGGGTCACAGGTCAATTCCCTGGCTCATTAATTGAGATGTGCTTGTTATCAAGATCCATTGCTAGGAGGATCTCTTTGTTAAATAGCTCCTTATAACAGAGCACAGACTGTTTGTGTGTGCCACACAACTGACCCATGCAAGTTGACCAGAGTTGAGAGTGTGTGTTCACCTCCTTTACATAGCTTTCTACTGCTGATGTCTGTCACACGCCCATCCTTGAAGATATTAGCAACTTGTCACACTCTCCTTGCTGCTAAAACTATTCTGTCTGGGCTACTGGAGGGTTGACCAAGTGGAACGAGCTGACGGCTCAGCTCCCCAGCCCCCCTGATCAATCCCGGTCCCAAGCAGCAAGCTGTCCCTTCTTGCCTAACTTGACCTTTACCAAAGCATTTCCTTGCATGCTGGGGCTGTCTGTCTGCTGCCACCCAGCTGTCAGGTACCTCGAAGTGTCACCCTGCTCTTTCACTGTGCGAAGTTGGTCACGCTGCCCACGATGACACATCCTGACCCCTGTCTCCCTGCTGCCCACGCTGGGATAAAAGAACATTGCTGATGGCAATAACTACCATTGATTTCATGTCCAGTTACTTTTGTTCTGGCAAAGCCAGTTTATTGTGAAAATTTAGTCAGGCAGATCAGGGTACCATGTGATGAATTTAAATGGGAAGACATGAAGTGGTCTTTTTGAGATTGCTTATAAATTTAGAAACTTGGCACATAATATAGAATATACGGTCACAGGTGTACTGTCATTTTACAATGGTTTTGAACGTGGCTTATCCAATCAGAATTTAGAGTCTCAACTCTTTATTTATAATATTTGTTCTTGACATTTTGGTAACACTTGCTTTCGAAATGTATCTAAATTCAGCCATGTATATCTATATTAACATATACACAAACTTATTCATTGGTTTTGAGATCATTAAACTCTAGTGAGAGGACATTCTAATGCGTACAAATCTTGATGGCTGAAATGCAGTTTGGTCCATCTTGCCACTGTTCACCATCTGAACCCTGTTAGGAAAGAGAATGCTGTTGCCCAAGGGTCAGCCATTTGCATTTCACTTGATGGTGAAATGTCAAAATAGCTCAAAGGATTTCTCTTGTTGTTTACTGCGGTGTAACTCTCCGCATGCTAAGCACTCCGCACTGCCTCTAAAGATGCAACAACATTTGGGGAATTGATGATGTTTAGGAATTGGAAAAGATGGAGCGGGAGGACCAGTAAAAAGAGGCTGTCCCTATAGGAAAATGAAGAAACAAGATAGACAAATTGATTGGAAATGGTACTTGAAGGCAACAGGTTTAAAAAGGGAACACTGAGACACTGAGAGCATCCTCTCTCCCTATTGTCTGGCTTTACACTTGTCTTTAATTCAGCTACACGCTCTAACATTGCTTCAAATGGGCAAAGAATCAAGCGCTTTCACTGCTCTTGATCCCATAGCTAATTACCTTCGGGGTTACCGTATGCTTATTAAAATTCTCCTTCCCCAAAACATTCAGAGTTGTTTTCAACATGGAGAAGGGAGAAAAATGCATACCAATAGCTTTGCTCAAAGCCAAAAGAGTATTAAAAGTTTCTTGGAAAACTATAAAATATTCCCCTGGGATATGAAGCTGTGCTCTGTAGTAATTCAGTGTAAAATTGTCTGTAATTGAGGTAAACAAATAAACAACAACTGTCCTTGTTCATGCCGCACTGTAGTTCATATTTAAAATAATCAGATGTAAAATTACGAATTTAGAATATTTTGTAGACACGAATTTAGTAATTAAACATAACTTGCAATATTTCTCTGACAGAGATATATGATTTAATTATAGATTTACATTGTTTTTCCTACTAATTCCATAATGCAGATTCATTGTTACCTTTCCAAAACAACTCTAGCTCTATGTAGTTCTATTTTGAGATTTGAGATGAGCTTTTTACATACCTTGTCCTTTTTAAAAGTAAAAATATTAAACAAACTAAAATAATTGCAGGTAATTGCACACTTGCCCTTCCCATCAATGACACAATTCATTATTGCACACAGTGTTGACAATTAGTGAGATTTAATAGTGCCATAATGCTATGGTTGAAACATGTCCTTTTTTGATTGAGGGGCCATGGATCACAAGTAATTTTTAGTATAATTGTTACTATATTTCAGAGGTGGCAAGTTCTGAAGGATAATTTATTTCCTGCCTAAAAGAAAACCTGGCCCATGCTGGCAGATGAGAGTGGTTAATTACAGTAGATAGCCTTATCTCCTTGTAATTATTTTGGTCTCTTTGGAATTTCCTGGCTCTGACCAGCCAATTGATGTTATCAGACCATGAACTGTTGAGGAAAAAGGCAGGAACACAATAAGTGTGTTAAAGATTTGGGCAGGAGAAAAGGGCGACCATATCTGCACAAGCTGTGTGGAAAGTGTTCTCCTACATGCCAATTAAAAAAAATTAGAACAGTTTGATAGCTCATCACTCTTTCATCATAGATGCCCTTTTACTGCATTAAATTGCATGGCCCTATATTACATGCACTCTATTAAACATTAGCACCTTTCATTTAAAATGGCCAACTTGATTTACATAATATGGATATTGCTTTATGTGATTGTAAATGACATTAAATTTACTCTATGGCTAAGTTTACAAGCTTTCTTCATGTTGAAGCGGTTCTTATGGAAACTTTGGCAACTAAAATTTGGTGTGCTGCCACAATATCATCACTGAGCTTGCTTTAATGCACGCATTTTTAGACACTACTGTACACTTCTAAGTATGTTCCAATTCATTCAGGCACTGCCAGAACCTCTTAAATGGAAGAGCAAAGAAAGCAGAGAGCTGTGAAACTTAGAATGCTTTTACACTAGAAATTTTGTTACAGAGCTAAACCCATTTGATGTCAGAGTTCAGTTTGCTTGGTTGGTGTAAAGGTGTTTTTCCGAATTCGGGTATGCACCAGCTGGTCTTTGTGAACAGGCTTCTTTTAAATCAACTAAAATTTATAACAAAATTCACTGACTTTGTTCTGCCTAGGTGTTCATATGGTGATATTTCTCCTGTTGCACACATCCCTGAAAATGTTTACCTATCGTGGAACAGCTTGGCTTGTCGAAGAGCATTGTTAATTGGCAAAAACAAATCTTTAATGTGGTTTGGACTTGACGTTCTTTATTTATGATGATGATGATGATGATGAACATTACATTTAAGACACACAAAGCACTTTACATAGTATAGTGGGACTCTCCTCACTCACCACACACCAGCTATTGGATAGAGTGATAGAGCCAATTCATGGAAGAGGGATATTAGGAGGCCATGATTTACAAGGGCCCATGGGGGGAATTTGGCCAGGACACCAGGGTTACTCTATGAGAAGAATGGGGTTTTAAATGACCGCAGAGAGTCAGGAACACGGTTTAATGTCTCATCCGAAGGATGGTGGCTTTTTACAGTATAGTGTCCCCGTCACTATACTGGAGGATTAGGACCCACACAGACTGCATGGTGAGCACCCCCTATTGGCATCACCTCTTTCAGCAACAACATTAGTTTTCCCCATCCAGGTCCCATCCCGGTACATCCAGGCTCAACACTGCTTAGCTTCAGTGGGCAACCAGTTTAGAGCTACAGGGTGATATGGCTGCTTTGCCTAACCTCTGTTGGTGATGTACTGTATAATTTGCACATCTGCGTCCTTGGTCAGTCCATTAGCAAGCAGCTCACACTGCTTGCATCTCTTGCAATGTTTGTGCGACAGTCAAATGAAAAAGTCAATGCGTGCGTAAAGTCTTGGTGGCATCCAAATGAATAAAACGCATGAATAAAACAATGGAGCTGGTATCTTCTTGTCCTGGGTCATTACCTATCTACAGCAGTAAACAAAGCACCACCATGTAACATGCCCAAAAAAGCAGCCTACTGGTTGTTGTGGGAACTCTTGTGTTCAGCGATCAATTTGTATGGAGTAGGACGTCAATGGAACCTGCCAAAAAAAAAAAAAAAAAAAGAAAAACTGTGATGGAATGCTGATGAAAGAAACAATGTTTGTCTGCTTGTAATCATCCCAGCATGCCCAGGCACTTGGACACAAACATAGATAAAATGTTCCTCAGTAGCTGACTGGATGCTTAAACTGCATGATTGCCATATCAATCTCATTACATCTGTGCTTTAAATCGACAAAAGAGAGAGAGAGAGAGAAGCTGTGACGGCACAGACAGGCAGTACAGAGCAGTGGCTGTGCAATCATGCCATTACCTTTTATAGTCAGGTAATTGACTTCTAGTTACTTTCACCTGAAAGTTAACTGCGGTTTAGTGTGTCTCTAAAAGCTTGCTTTGAAGTCAGAGGCTTTTGTGTAGTGTGTTTCAAAGACAGATTGACCATATGACTGTGAATCTGTACAGACACACTGATCCAGTGGGCTTTGTTCTTTTCAGGAGGAAATACTGTTGAAAGATATAACTGGGCAGTTTAGGATCTGTACATTTTTTTTAAATATACTCTATTAGAGGAATGTTTCAGGCTCAATGCAAGTAAAGCTCAATCAACAGCATGTGTGGCATAACATTGATTGACTTGAATTTAACTTGTCCCTTCATTTCTTTAGAAATAAAATGTGCTGTAATTAGGAACTTGGATGTGAATGGGGTATTCGGTAAACATTCAAATTTTCTCAGTTACGTATGTAACCATGGTTGCCTGAGGAGAACGAGATGCTGTTTATAATCGCTGTGGGACACTGTCTGAATGTCACATCTGGTCTGAAGGCCTTATAGAATCATGCCCATTTATTGGCTGATGTCGCTTAAGTAACGCCCCCTAGGAAGCTATGTCACAGGCTCCATAAAGGCGCTAATTTTCACGCTATCAAGTCCGATTATCTGCAAAAGGCATGAGCCTATAAAGCTGCTAGAATGTATGGCCAGCTACACAATGTCTCATTCCTCTCAGGGAACCAAGTTTACGCATGTAACCGAGACGTTCCCTTTCATGGAACTTGAGCTGCATATGATCACTATGGGAAAGAATACATTCATGCCATGCATATAGAAGCTGCCAACTGTCTAAGCCTATGTGGCAAGCCTACAGCGGTGCACAAGAGAGCTAAAGCATCTGAATAAAAGTAATTATGAATTCACTCCTGTTCCAACAGAGAGAACCTCGGAAGCAGCACTAAATCCCTCATACAGATTAGAAAGTCGAACAAATGTATGTGGAGAGGACCACCCTGCCACCATACAAATGTCCTCCAAGGACGCACCTCTAGCCAAAGCCCTTGAGGATGCCATACTCCTTGTAGAATGGGCTTGAATACCTAAAGGTGAAGGTAAACCACGCACTAAGTGTAACTGGTCTTGCTCCAAACGGGAATCAAACCGGCATCTGTGGGAGGTGGGTGCGCTAACAAGGACGCTAAAGGGTACAGCGTTAGTCGTTAGCGCACCACTTAATGCTAGGGGAGTGAGAATTACACACACTGCACAGATACCTACCAGCTGGCCACCGTTACATAAGCACTCAAAATTGCATCAATAAGCCAATGAGCCAGTCTTTGTTTGGACAACGAAACATCACTGTTGTGGTCACCAAAGCACACAGACTACTGTTCTAACTTACGCCACTGACTAGTACGCTCAACATAAACTAGCAGCGCCCAAACTGGGCAAAGCATATATTAACTTTCCTGTTCATTTTACTCAAATTGGGGAGGAGAGAAAACCTGAAAATTAATGGTCTACAAGCAAAATGACGTAGAAATAACCTTGGGCAAATAGCTCAAATGAGCTCTTAACACAACCTTTGAATACCTTGGCGCAAAATCCATACACCGATTTACCGACAGTGCATGCAAATCACCGACTCTCTTAAAGGGCACCTATTATGGCATTTAAAATGTTCCTAATATTGTTTTGGGAGTCCCCAACAACAGTTTTACATGCATGCAATGACAAAAAACACTTTTGTTGTCTTATAATATGCATTTATGTTTACCTGATTTGCTCACCAACTCCCAAATGATTCGTTCAACGACTAATTTTTCCAAACCCCTCCTTTGCGTGACGCTAATCTGCGGTGATTGGTCAGATGACCCAGTCAGTTGTGATTGGTATACTCTGTGCAGAGATGGTCGGAAACGGAACGCCCATCACCGCTTTGTAGTAAAAAAATCAAAATCAGAGAAGGAATTTGAGTTGATGTATGTTAGCGATCATACTCTGTGCAGAGATTGTCGGAAACGGAACACCCATCACCACTTTGTAGTAAACAAATCAAAATCAGAGAAGGAATTTGAGTTGATTTACGTTAGCGATCATAGCCCAAAGTTCGGTGGTAAACACCCAATCAGTTATTGTTTGCGTTAGCCCAACGCATAATCATATTGGTAAAGCACTGCATTACTACATTAATTATTGCTCTATTCTTTATGACAACTCCAATAACATCGACAAACATTTCACATATTTAAAAAAAATTGACATTGGAGACCTAGAAGCTGCGCTGAGCGTAACTTACACAACACACACAAATACTTATTAAGCATGCTAAAAAACACATAAAAGCAACAATTATTAAAAGTACTTACAGGTTGTGATTCGTCGGAGGAAGCTGATCCAAATAAACTTGGTACTGAACCTTCCTTCAGTATCAACCGGCTCGCGAATCCACACTTGAAAGCATTCATGTTCGTGAAAGCAATCGTCATTAAAATGACACGAACACAGCACAAGGTTCGGCTATACTTGTGTGGTATAGTTGTAAATATAAACTCTAGCCACTGATTCTTCACATGCTCGTCCCTGGGCAGTGGAAAAAAAGGGTCGCTTTTGATTATGCACTTCAGAACACAGCGTCTTGTTGTCGACATGATGTTTACAAGTTTTCCCTGGTGTCTGCGCGCGCAATGAGTGGGCGCGGCCAATTTGATAATGTTTCGTCTTGACGTCACAACGAAAAGGAAAATGATTCATTGGAAAAACGATTCATTACATTGACTCAGAGTCGACTCCTACATTTGAGAGACAATAACTTTTTTACGGTGAACTTTCATATATAAAACTTTTCAGGATGTTTTTGTTCTCTTAAATCTATGTTACACACTACATGAAAGGTAATTTTCTAAATTCTATAATGGGTGCCCTTTAAACGATACCAATGCCACTAGCAGTGCCATCACGACAGTCAAAAACGTATGTAACTGTTGTCAATGGCTCGAACTGAGTACCCGAGAGCACCTCTAAAACAACAGATCATGAGCCCCAATTGCCTGTGAAATGTTCACGCAGGGAGAACAAGTCCCACTCTGAACATTGCTAGACGCTGGCGTAGTGAAGAACGCGAGCTGGAGACAGGCACGCCTGCATTGCCTGTGAGAAAACGCAATCTAAATGTGGTAATTAGCAGCCTTGAAATGTATTGTCACAAACCAATGTACTTGTGACATTATTTGTTTCTCTGTCAGCATTCTGAATTGATATTTCATTAGAGTGAAATTCAAACGTCTAAGAACGGGATGCAAGCCGTCTTTTTTTCGGGACCAGAAATGAACAGAGTCGAATCTTTAATATTTGATTGCCGTTGTCAAACTGATCTCTGCTGTGTGTTTGGCGCAAAAAAATTTTTGTTGAGGTAATGATTAGTGTTTGTAATCTTGTTAAAATGGATTTCATAAAATTAGTATCGAAAAAAGTATTGTTTAGGTACCGGTATCGAAGTCAAGGCATCGATATCGACATCGAAATGTTTTGAACGATACCCAGCCCTACTCTGGGATATAAAAGTGCCCATAGTTTAAGAACCACCCAGCAATGAAAGGCTCAAGAGATCTGCATCCACTTCTACATATCTTTTTAATGCAATCTTCTTTAACTACTATGGATAATATAATTTTAGGCACATTTCTTTGCACACTTGTAAGGAACAAGCTACATTGTTCCAAAGCTCCATTAAACACAAACCAAACCTTGCTCAAAACATCAGAGGGAGCTTGTTGAGTGGATTGTTGGGGGTGTATGGTCACACAATACAAAAAATGGCACAATGACCAGACTGCTCTCTAAGATCATTCTTCTTCTTTTCGTCGCTACTAAACAATTAGAAAATACATTGAACAAAATGCTTTATTTTTCACTCTTAAATGGTACACGAGTCAGGCCACTTCTAATAGATTATTTCCCGAAGGAATTGTTTAAATTCACCAGGTCTCCATAGCCGATTCGGGAGGCGAAAGGGAAAGATGTGTTCTTCTAGAGGGGTTGCTGGGATGTCAACAGGGCCATCCTCCCTTATTGTGTCAGTGTTAATCACTAGCTGCTGCTTAGAATGCAGTGAAGCTTCCAGGAGGGTCAGGGAGGGGGGGCGGCTTGATCCTCCTGCCTCCGCATGGGCCTCCACGCTACTGACCGGTTAATCACTGCTGCTAATTACCAGACCCATTGTTGCCAGTTGCATGCAAATGCACATTGCATAAAGAACACAAGGCCTGTTCTTCTGTGTTGTACACTTTGACTGCTAACCATTTTAGCTAGTTACCTGTTTCTCAACCTGGTTTATTTGTTTGGCCTATTTTTAGCCAGAATTCTATAGAATTATGAGACCACTAGTGAAAATACTTCTATTTTGCATTTTTCTAATTTAATATTTTTATTCATTGTACTGTAAATCATATCATAACAACAGTTTACAAAGTCGATTTGAAAATTAACTGTAACAAGTTCACAAGGAGGAGAAGAATGAAACAGGAGACAGCGAAATCCAACTCAAAAGTTGTTTTATTTTTCCAACTCAAAACTCGCTTTTCAGTGGATTTTAATAAACGCTCTCGGGGTGGGTGACTTAAATCCCTCTCCAACTCTCTCTGCAATGACAAGCAGCTGTTAGAGGTAATCAATGACAGGTGATTATCCTTACCATTCTCATTCTCATCTTTTCTGGAGAGGATGTCCGCATCAGCCATCTGTGCCACTGGTCTGCGGACCACCTCGAACTTAAACGGCTGAAGAGCATACCAATGGGTGATCCGCAGATGCTGCATATTCCTGCATATGCCACTGCCAATCATTACTGTATAAGGATGCCACCCAGATGGTAGTGGCGCAAGCAGAGTGCGGTCGGAGGACTCTGTCCATAAGGCACTGAAATGTAGCCTGGGCCCCGAACAAACCAAACCGAAGGGTCACAAATTGGTGTTAGCCAAACGGTGTGGAAAAAGTAATTCTCTCATGGGACACTGGTGAGGGGATCTGGCAATACCCTCACCAATCATGTATCGAGTAAAAGCGAGCTACACCCAACCGATCAAGCAGTTCATCAATACGAGGCATTGGATACGTAAGTGTCAAATTTAGATACCTCGTTGAATTTCCTTCTATCCACAGAACCAGCACCACTGGGCTGGCCCAGTCACTGTGGGATTCTTCTATAACCCCAATATCCAGCATGGCCTTTTAATCCTTCCTAAACCACCTTTTTTGTGTAGGGACAACTGCATACCAAAACAAGAGGTTGTTTTGATATGGTGTTCTTTGAGGTTCGTGCAACCGAAAAGAGGCGAGAACACGTAAATTCCTGTAGTCAAGCTCCTCTGTTATACAGTTGTGATTGATGTTCTTAAGCCTGTAGAAAATTTTCCTTTGACAGTTGTCCCAATATGTGGAGTATTGATCTTAGGTCAAATAGTAATTAATTTAGTTTTTGCTATTTGAAGGTTCATCGTCCCAGTTTTCCCTCACAATGTCTAAGACACTGCGAGGCTTATGCCCATACAATAATTCAAATGGGAAGAACCCTGTGGAGGATTGTGGGACCTCTTGAACTGTGAATAACAGGGATTTAAGCTTAAATGTTTTTCATGGTTTGATTGAACTGTTCAACCAAGCTGTCCATTTGTGGATGGTACACGCTTGTTTGAATTTATTTAATACAGCTTACATAGTGTACGTGACATAAACATAGTGCCCTGATCAGTAAGGATTCCTTTCAGAATCCCCAATCAGGAGATGATTCTGAAGAGTACAGGCCATTGCACACTGAGTCCGAAATTCGCATCCGAAATTTTCGCACGTAAAAAAAAATTCGACCTCACGTTATTTCAATCACGCTTGCACACTGCCTCGGAAACTTTCGATCCGTAATAAAAAATTCGGATCGGGTTCGATTTTCTGCGTTTTTCGCATCCACAGCCAGCATTTTGAGAGGTTTTTTGACAAATCGGAGCCACCGTACAAGTGACCGGCAAAATCCAGAATGGCGTCTGACAAGTTGATACACTTCGTCTCGCAGCACAAAGTACTGTATGAAAAACAAAATGCGGATTACAAAAACACTGAATATGCGCGGTTTTCAATTCGATCAAGTGTATGTTCTCTCGATCGGAACAGAAAAAGGAATAAACCTCCCCTTTCAATCAGATCGAAATTTCGGATCGATTTAGGTGTGATTGAGCAGCCAATTCGATTACTATTTTATTATTAGAGTACAAAATATAACCTGTATACAGCTGATCTGTCTGCCCAGCGCTTCCGCCGGCTGTGTGTGTGTGTGTGTGTGTGTGTGTGTGTGTGTGTGTGTGTGATAGCTACCTTAAAGGGGGTCGCACACCGAACACGCAGCGCAGCGCCGCGCCGCGCAGCGCCATGTCTTTAAAATTCTAACACATTATTCTCTATGAGTGTACACACACCGGCGGTGCCATTCGGCGTCTGTCCATGGCGCCAGCTACGACTCAGGACCTTGTTCAAAACCCTGCAGCGCCACAGAGCGCCATTTACATAGTTTTATATTAAATGTACATTTATTTGTCTCAAATCGTCGTTAATATACATACTGACTTCACCCTGTGCTGCAATATACATTTAGTTTAACATTCCTAATTTAACAGCTTGAATAAAGTCATATTGGAAAAAATATATAACAAACATAGCCCTTTTAAATCTTTCATTTTCCCCTGTTGTGCCATTTTTCAATACTCTACCATACTAACCATACACTCTTACATAACATATCGTCAGTTACGTATATAATAAAAAAGAATATATCAAATAACTTGTTTGGTTAACGTTGTCACTCGGGTTAGCTAAACGCTAGCTAAATAAATACTATTGTATGTAACATAGTTGCCAAGACAACGGATAACGTTACAACAAAATAACAGACTTAACAACGTGATAGACACTTTTACTCGATTAACGATCAAACATCAGCTATTAAATTAACATAGAAAATAAATAATACATCAAGTTAAAACTCACCCATCGTGCAGCTCTTCTAGACTTCTACCAGGAGTTGATTCAAAATTGAGCTTGCGCGAATAGAATGTGCGCGTCCGGTGTGCGATACCTGTGAGTTGTTCTAGACGTGGCGCGGCGCGGCGCTGCGCTGCGCTTCTCGTTCGGTGTGCGACCCCCTTTAGACATACTGCCAGTCTCTGTTCAGGATCGATTGGCTCACGGAAATTTGTAGTCTTCTTTTTAATGTGTGGCTCCAGTATCGCTAGCAAAGCATCAAACTTTTCCACAGACATTCTGATTCTGAGGTAAATTTTGAATCGCTCGGGATAATTTCGCAACTCCTTGATAAGGAGCTGAAACTCTCCTTCCTCTCGGCGCAATCTCAGGATTGGATGGACCCAATATTTCCTCTTTCTTTTTCTCTTTTAAAGAAGAGAGAGGGCAACAAAATCATCCTCACTGCTTGACGAATCCATTTTGTATTTTTTGCGTTTTTTTCCGCAAAGGTTTAATAAATACGCATCGGACTCAGTGTGCAAGGTTTCTGTGCGTGACGAATTTTTAGGCTGATGAACACGAAAAAACGCATACGAAAATTTCGGACTCAGTGTGCAATGGCCTTACCTCCACAACACTGCGTACTGAGATGCTGCGTCCTTTCAAATGGCCTGATGAGGTCCATACCAGTTCTTTCGTAGGGAATTTTGATCAATGGAAGGGGATGCAACTGCGCTTTTGGGGTGGCCACTGGATTCACCTGCGAACATCCCCACAAATGTCTGTCCAATCAGGGCCATCAGATGGTTTAGTGTTTTTCCTGACCCAAGTGACCTACTATCGGATTATAATGAGCCATCTGGAATACTATTTCCTGATGGCTCTTCGGTTCTAACCCTTGGGTTGGATCCTCCTTTGTCTGAACATCCTGCATCACTCAATACAACCGATCCTTAATAATTGAAAAATACGGATATGCAAGTGCAATACGCCGGAGGCGTTGACCATCAATCACTTTCACTTGATCAAAGTTGTGCCTAAGGGTCTCGTCTCGCATTTGTTCCAGAGAGAAATTCCCTACAGGGAATCCAATACCCCAGGGCTGGGGAAGCCAATACTTACCACTACCTTACGTCATTTTGACCTGGAGCTGACACAAGAATTAAAAAAAAATGTTGTCCACAAAATTGAATAGTGACCGTCACTACAAGGTAATTTTGAATATACCCATGCACACACCTTACCTTCATCCAACGACTTCTATCCAAAGCCTCGGATTGAATCAAGCTTTGGTGACAGGAGGTTTGATTACAACCTGAATCTACCAAGGCTTGATATGTACCCCCCTTAATACTCACAGTAATCTGGTACACTCCTTTTCGATCGGGGGCAGCCTGTGGTGCGTTCGGGGACTCGGACCAATGTCTCCACCACCATTGTGGGGCATCAGTCCTGGAAATACCCAACGCTCTCCATTCACAAGCCGGCGTTCAACCACGCCCCCACATCCACATTACCATTTAGTAATTTTACAATTTCTTAGTATTTGCCCCCCCCTGTTTTTCCCAAAATGGGAGCAATGTAATATGACCTTTTGTACAAAGGGAGATAACATGTTCAATTTAACAAATTTGCTTATTTGATAAGTCACCTAGAAATGCTGCAGAATTCTAAATATTTTTTTTTATTTTATATATATTTTTTCACTTTTTTCAAAATACTATTTCGATGTTGTTGTTTTTTATTGTTGTTTTTTTTTTTTAAAGGTTTAAATTAGATTTTCAATCCACCAGTATGATCTCATACTTTTGGATCCCACTGTATATGTATGTGTGAGATATAGGGTTGTAGCGGTATACTGGTTTCACAGTATACCATGGTGTAAAGTGATCAATGGAAAGGAGGAGGCGAGAACCGGCTTTTCAATATAAATAATAGTTTAATGATAAACTTAAAAGATAACATAAACACACACAAGACGGACATGTCCGTAAACAATCTCTCTCTCCCGCACAATCCTCTGCAGTCGACCTTTATCCCTCTCGAAGGCTTGATTAGCCTAATACGGGACCGGGTGTGTATGATCACGACCCGGCCCCGCCCTCCGCCCTGCCACACATGGTATGACAATTTATGGTTATCATAACATGTACATTTGCTTATCTACGAACAGCATGGAAAGATCAATGCCATGGTTCTCCCATTGAAGATATTTCGACGGCCGCCCAAGTGATTGCCTATTTAGGACTGCTGAGGCTGATTTAATGATAATCTCGCAAACAGCAAAAGGCTTCTCATCTGCACTTTTGCACGAGTGTAACGGAACCAGCTCGCGATCATGATCTTCTCTGCTCTCTGGCACGTGTGTGCTACAACTGGGCTTCCCTCGATATTGCGGAGCGCAGACATCAAAACTGATGTGACCAATATCTAGTGAGACTAGTTTAAAGCATTACGGAGGAAGTCAAGTTGATCCTCTCAAATAGTAGCAGTGCTGACATGCCAAACAGCACTAAGGAGGAAAAGAGCGACACTGTGAAATGCACCAAACAATAAAGTAATTACACATCATCACTTTTACAAAATTGTTTCATGATTTTACATGAGTAAAAGCAACCGTTATAAGTTCATATGAAATAATCTAAAGGATTGAATCTATTAGACCTCATTTTATATCAACAGTGGCAGTTGTAGTTAAAGTTTCAAGATGTGTTTTAGCTATTTATTTTTAATAAATACTATAATTTGTTATTATTATTATTATTACTATTATTTAAGACTAGCTACACTGACCTAACCATGGTAATGAGGACCCTTCCTCCTGCGTAATATGTATGTGTTATGTATTCCTTGTCTTGTCTCACTGTTGCCCTTTGTTTGTCATTTTTGTCACTTTTGGAGTTCCTTAGTTTTCACTTTTGTCACCCTTGTAGCTCCATAGTGTCCTTATTAGCTTTCGTGTTCCCTGCTCATTGTTTTCACCTGCACTCGTTAGTTTGCCATTGGTTTCTGTTTATTGCCCTGTCATCTCGTTTGAGTTCTGTTTGTTCATTGGCTCCCGTTTTCCCATGTCCATGTATTTTAACCCGGTTGTTTTCACTCCCCTCTGTCAATCGTTGAATGTTGTTAAGCCTGGTATGTGTTCCCTGCCCGAGTTCTCAGTTTTGTTTTCATCGTGTTTAAGTTGCCTGTTTTCCCATTGTGGGTTTTTCCTTTGTGTTTGTTTGTTTAATAAAGTTAAACTGCATTTAGATCCACTCTCCTCGTCTGCCTTTGCTGCCTCCATTCGTAACAGAATGTTCTGTTTGAATAATGTTTGAAATTAGGAAACAAACGGGATAATAATGGGCTCATGGGCTAATTAGAGGGACATATAAAATATTTTAAATGGAAGATTAATGTACATTGCTAGTATTTTTACATAAACAGGGATGTGGTCTCCTTTACCCCAAACATAACGAACATAAAGTCAGGTTTAAGGAGGTGTTCTTTGATTTCACCATAGCCATAACACAAATATGTTGAACAGAAACAAGTGCATTATCAAATAAAGCCTTTTATTTACTTGGGATTGACCTTTACTTTCTCTCTGGTATCAATAATAGTAATTGATTTTCCCAATTGTTTTTTTCTCTAGTGACTGATTCAATTCAGCTATTTCCTTGATATCTTTTATATCTATCAGACTGGCCATGTGAAGGTCAAGTGCTTAAGGCATGACACCTCTTTCTAGTTCAACACTTTCTGACATGAATGTTGATCTTAGAGCATCATTCTCTCTTCACTGCTGTCTGTACCACCTCCATTACTGAAACAAAACCTCTCAGCATTGGGCATGTTGGCGCATCGTTCAGTTCTACAGTATTGCTGATGTTTATATTAGCTGGGGAGGAAAGAGCTGCTCACCCTTTCATGAATACAGATCTTATGAGATCCCATTAGAATAACTTCTGGATCTTGGCCTTTTGACTTCATTTGCGATTTCTGGATTGCATTGCATTAGTTAGGTTGTGTAATGCAGTAAGCAGGTTTATCATGGTGACAGTGATAAGAGTCATTTGTTTCTTAATGATTGATTGGTTGATTGGCTGCTTGGTTGGTTGAAGCATTCATAGATACACTCGGCAAGGAGACCCCACCTACTCGTGGGGGAATGCAAAGCCCTGTTACCATAGTTACTCAATTGTTCATTTGATAAATGGGGATAAATATCCAATAGATTTGGCTAATTAAACAATGGAAAACATTACAATAAGCTGTTGTGTAGTTATTTGCACTTCAAAAAAGCAAAAAAAAAAACAGAAAAATATAGAAGCCTAAAGAACACCACTGGGGTTGCAAGCTGTTGAGCTGCAGAGCCATACAGTTTAGTGATCTCAGAACAGAAGTTACATTTACAATTTACACTTATTAAAGTGTTATTCGATTGGTATTTAAAACATTTGAACTGTTTTGTTACTTACTTTGTTTATCATCATCAACACTTTTAATTACACTGTATCTTTTTTAATATGATCATTAATTATTTATCCACAAATTAATAATATGTTGAAATGATTGTACACATAAAATAGCCCAAATGTAACCTGTGAAATGGTTGATGTGATTTCAATGGAAGCCCTTTAATAACTTTTATGTTACAATTTACAGTTTCAGCAGACAATGCATGTAGGCTTAAGCCTAAGGTAAGGTTAAAATAGTACATAGAATATAATTATAAACAAAAAAACTAAAAAAAGGGGGATTAAATAATGATGGTGATTAAATACATTTTATTAAATAAAAAATATGCAGTAATATGCAATTTAACAACAGTTAGAACTACAATAATAAGCAGTTGTCATTATTTTTTCTTCTTAGAAAGTAAAGACAGTGCTAATGGAGATCAGTATACAATCATACCAGTACTGTGTAACTAAACATTTTACAGCAACTTTACCGTATTAGCTAAACACTTCACCATACCCAATGGTGAGCACAATATCCCCTGAGAAGTTTGACTCATTATCATGTAAACCATTATAAGCAGCACTCCAATCTGAAGTTTTTTCAGTAATATTGTCTTCTTCTCTGGTGTTATCTCGTCATCTTTTCAACATATTTTCGTCATGTTTTTCGTTGTTAAAATAGCCAAATTTATTGGATATTTCTCCCCGTTTTTCTTATAATAATTAATAACTATGGTAGTAACTATGGTAACTGGAAATCGATTTCCCCCACACTATTCATTCATTCATTCTTTGTTTGTTTGTTTGTTCATTCAGTGTTTCTGATTGGTTGTTTGATTTATCATTGCTTTTGATTGATTGATTGATTGCTTGATTGATGCATTCATTCATTCAGTGTTTCTGACTGATTGGTTGGTTCATCATTGTTTCTTATTGGTTCTTTTGTTTTGTTTGTTTGTTCATTCATTCAGTGTTTCTAATTGGTAGGCTGATTCATCAGTGTTTCTTTTTCATTTTTTATTTGTTATTTCTTTCATTCTGTGTTTCTGGTTGGTTGTTTTATCACTGTTTCTAATTGATTGATTCATTAATTCAGTGTTTCTGATTGGCTGGTTGGTTGGTTCAGCATTGCTTCTAATTGGTTGAATCATCAATTAATTAATTCATTGTTTCTGATTGATTGGTTTGTCATTTTTTATTGTTGGTTTGTTTTTGATTGTTCATTAATTAATTAATTAATTAATCCATTCATTCATTCATTCATTCATTCAGTGTTACTGGTTGGTTGGTTCATTGGGTTGTTCTTTCATTTTTCATTCCTTTTTTAGTTTCATTTGTTCATTGTTTGGTTTGTTCATTGGTTTATTGAGCATGTGCAGTGGTACTCTACATACAGTATATATCTCATCTTTATCATACCAATAATCAGGGTTGGGAGAGTTACTTTTGAAATGTATTACATTACAGATTACAGAATACATGCTGTAAAATGTAATGTGTAACATATTTCATTAGATTAATCAAGGTCAGTTATGTATTCTAAATACTTTGGATTACTTTTTCAGCACTGATAGATTTTTTTCACTTGCTTTGACTATAAAAACTCTGCCAATACACTAAGACAAAATACACAAATTAAAAAAAGATTCTCTGAAAAACCTAAATAGCTTATTCAGTGTTGTTTCTAAATCAAGATCAAATTGATCTTGTTTTAAGGATTTTTAGATATTTGTACAGGAAAAAAATACAAAAATGATTATCAAGAATATGATTTTTGTGCTAATATCTAAGGTGTAGAAAAAATAAATTATGATCCAACGTGAATTATCTTGATTAAAAATATGATCATGCCTGGTAATATTTGCATGTAAAATGGCTAGAAATAGCATTTTAGCTTAGCGTAAAGCTGACAATTTACACAAGATTTAGTTCTATTTCCTCTGCTACAAACTTACTTCAAACTTAGTTCTCTGTCTGCTTTTATTAATGTAACACATCATAAGAAAGTGTTTCACCTCTGTTCAAATGCACTTTGGATTTCATAATTTATATGTATAAAGTTTTCCATCTGAAAGAACTAAATATTAAATTAAACAAATGACAATAAAATGCAAAGTAATCTCTGCAGTAATAAAAATACTATTTGAATGTAACAGTATTCTAAATACCAATGATTTAAATTGTAACTGTAGTGGAATACAGTTACTTATATTTTGTATTTTAAATACGTATTGCTGTTACTTGTATTTTGTTACTCCCCAACCCTGCCAATAACAAGGTTACGTTGATCAACAAACTTTTCATAATGTATCTACGTAATATATAATGTCTTATTTCTCGAGATTACATTTGCTCATCTTATGACCCTGTATCTAGAGCAGTCTTAAAAAATTATACAGCCTGTCTTGATGCATCCCCATTGCAGTGATGGTGCACAAAGCACAACGTGACAGATGGGCCTGGTATGTTGATTTCGTCTTAATGAATTGCAGGGTGAGCTCGGTGCTGGGTGTTCCGCTAAACAGGGCCAGATGTGCGGGAGTGCTTTTACTGGACTGCTGGGAGCTTTGTTTGAGGCCTCTCTATGAGAAAACTTGCCCTTATTGAGACCATCTGTGTGCCCGGAGCCAATGTGTCTTTCTGTATTGATGGCATCAGCTTTGTTTGTTTCTTTTTTTTGTTTATCAGTGTGCCCACTCCCACCAGCATGTCTGCCTGTGATTTGTCCCTAATTTAGGTTTGGTATAACAGTTAAACTGGGAGATGAGCTCTGAACAATCACAAGTTTCAATACATTTGCAAGTGCCACCATTCTGGCGGGCTCTCGTTGCCGCCAAGGGGCCTGGTGGTGGCTATGCCTGACATCTGTTGGCATTATGTTGTGAGAAGCCTCCAAGGCAAGAATAACTGATTTCTCAAGCTTGTTTTCTTTTTTTAAAGGGAAGTTAAGCAGCATCTGAGGGTATTTATCAGATGGCATGGAGTCTGAGTGATTAGTCCTGGCTTTTTCTGTAATGAAGGAGCAGTAACGAGTGCTTGGAGAGAATTTAACCAGTCCGTGTTTGTTTTAGTTCTTGGGTTCAAGCTCTCATCTGCTGCCACTTGCCACTTGCCACTTAACGTCCAGCTAATATGGAGTAATGCCAAGAGATTAGGAGCATCATAGCCATTGGTTACTATTAACTACCAGAGTCACCATATGCTTATTTTGACCAATGGCACAATGACTCTTTCACATGTGGTAAGTCTCATATTTCCAGATAATTTCAAAGAAACAGTTCACCCATTAATAAAAGTTATATTCGCCTTCATGTTGTTGCAAACCTGTATTTGTCTCATCACATTTGTTTAAATAATAAAAAATAAAAAACACCAATTAGAACCATTAATGTAGTCTATATGACTTATTGCTAGTTTAATGAAGCCTTACTATAGCTTTGTGTGTGTGTGTTTGTGTATGTATGTATATATATTTCTGTGTGTATCAAGTTCTCCAAAAATAGTGTTTAAACACATGTAACAAACGGTCAAATTCAGTCAGAACCCAGCAGATTGTGTGCACCTTCACCACACATTTATGTTCATTCTATCATGCTTCCTGTCTCTCCTTCCTTTTCCAAAAGCTTTTCTTCTCTCTTTTCATCTGTCAAGACTGTGGCAACATCCTGTGTCTCCTGGTACACAAGCTGTAACTTTCTGAGAGACAGCAGACACTAATCGCCCCCCTCTCAGCCCTTTACGACAGGAAAGAGAGAGGGGAAAAAACATCCCTTCCATGGTTCCCGTCTTTCACTTTCAAGCTTGAGCAAACCACTGGAGGGGAGGGCCGTTTGAATGGCATGAATAACATAGAACATGAGAGAAGGACGGCGGACAGATGATACAATCCCTCTTTTTGACACAAGCACTTCAGCCCACACGCACACGGATCTCGGCAGCCAGACACTGATAGGAAGGCGTAAAATGAGATGTCTATACATGGAAATGACTTGTTTTTCCCGTCTCAAGTTTTCTTAGTGTGTTTGCTCATTTATATAAGTGTCAGGAAAGTATAGGAGACCCCCCCTCCGTCTGGCCTTGTCACGCATGTCCAAAGATCGCACTGGTGTGAGAGAGGCATACCGTTTCATGCAATATTGAAACAAAGTTGCTGAAACTATTTAGTGTTTGAAGTATTTAGGCGGGAGGAATGTGTAATCATTCTAGGGTTTGTCAGATTCATTCATCAGTAAAAAATAAATTGCCAACGTGCTACAGATGGGTTTTGTAGGCATGCTTGGTACTTGTGGAACTTGCACTTGAAGATTGCTGTTATAAACATTTGGCTAGTCTGTTGAATTGCATTTTGGACAGTATGCACATACATTTTCAGTATGTATAAAATGTATGTATGTTATATGCTAAAAATGTAATCCATACTTGGGATGGGTCACTGTGGCAGGGCGGAGGGCGGGGCCGGGTCGTGATTCTACACACCCGGTCCCTTTTCAGGCTAATCAAGCCTCCGAGAGGGATAAAGACCGACTGCGGAGGATAGTTGGGAGAGAGAGATCACCAAGACGCTCAAGATCCCGTGAGCACAACAGAAGAGACAAACACACACACATGACGGACATGTCCTTAAACGATCTCTCTCTCCAAACCATCTTGATTAGCCTAATAAGGGACCGGGTGTGTAGAATCATGACACACAGTCACAATGGTCGATTAGCATTCCAACAACTGACTAGTTGATTTGTGAGATTGACTATCAATCCATCAACTATTGACTATAATTTATCTAGAATTAGCATGCTAATAGCTTGTTGACAGTGCTGAGCTTTAGCTGTTGGATGTTTTGCACTGTAAAATCTTCTCAGAAAAAGTTGCATCTTTAAATGTATCCCCTTTAAGCCATAAAACTTATATGTATGTCTTTGACTGTTGTGTTGGACCCCACATTGTTTTTAAAGCGTCCCGCCTTGAGCAATGCGTTTTGACGTTAAAAATATTCAGATATTCAAAAATGTATTTCAAGACCCCCTCATTATGTTCAATTCCATGTTTTTAAATACAAAAATGTATCTTAATGTAAATGTTAAGTCTGAAACCAACCTAAATACAGGGATTCCTCAAAACTGATTTGAAAATATGTAGTCTTGCAGATCCCTACACTGAAAATCCTAATAAGCAGATTCTACTCAAAAACAGTAGCAGTTTCCTCAATTGAAATGAGTAATGGCATCTACAAAAGGTGTGTAATAAAAGTTCACTTAACTTGGTGCTGATATAGAATAAATGTATCTATTTAAGTTTAGGTAATTAGATGCAAGTAGACTTAACACATATTTGCTATTTAAATGTTGTTTCAACTTAATGATTTTAAGTGAACTCCTATAGGGCATACAATAACACAGCTGAAATAATGAAGATTATAACTGATTCCAGATCAACCATTGAATAAACATATTACTCCACAGAAATGCATGTAGAAAATAATTCTACAAAAGAGCTAAAACCTTTATGAATTATGTATAACAACTATTTTAAACGCCCCTGTATGTTCCCTTTGACCAAGGAAACATAATTAAATAATTAAATCGTAAGGTAGTGTGGGTATTCCCCATAGCCTCAGTTTTTTTACTTAAGAGTTTGAAAACTTGACTTTACAATTGATATTTAATTAAGACAACTGTATTGTTTCAAAATCATAGTATAAACACACACGCACGCGCGCACACACACACGCACGCGCACACACACACACACACACGCAGACACACACACCTACACATTGAGATGCAACTTTGTCACTGTCACATGCACACACTTTTTCAGGATCAAATGCACTCACAGATAACAAGATATCCTGCATATCCCTTTTCCTCAACCCTCTTTTTTTATTCAACCCAACTTATAGTTTCAAGCCTATACAATCAATAGGCTCATTCCAAGCTAAGCATTTTGCTCTGCACATTCCTCTAAATTTCATTACGAAAATTCATTATCTTACTCTGGAGTCTTACGACATGATATCCCACGGAATCACATTTTAAAGATTACGATCAGCTAAATTGTCATGGAAATTGGCTGCCTTTGCTTTCGTTCACTTTGAATGCCGGGCATTCCCTGCATTGCCCGGCTTCACCTTGCCATTGACACGCTCTACACGCATAAACAACATTATAAGCTATTGTCAATTAAACAAAAATTCTGTGTACAATAACAGGACAGATATTCTCCCTCTATGACCATCTGCAGGCTGGTGCAAATCGGCAGGAATCCAGAAAATGAGGCCAGTTGGGTTTTAATGCAGGAAAACAGCAGGAAGGCATAATAACCCCTGCTGTGCTGTACCACGCGCGTGAACTTTTCAAACTCTCTTTTGGGGCAAACTGTATTTATATACTAATATATATATACACACATACACACTACCAGTCAAAAGTTTTGAAATATTCATTCTTTATTATAATTTTTTTCTTCTTCACATTTTAGAATAAAAGTAAAGTCATCAAAACTATGGAATAACATAAATTGAACTATGGGAATTATGTTGTGACTAAACAAAATAAAAAATAAATCAAACTGTGTTATATTTTAGCATCTTCAAAGTTGACATTCTTTGCATAGAATTTTCAGACATGTACTCTTGACATTTTCTCAACCATCTTCTTGAGGTATCATCCTGAGATGCTTTTTAAACAGTATAGAAGGAGTTCCCATCTATGTTGGCTTATGCTTATTGGCTGCTTTTCTTTATTATTTGGTCCAAGTAATCAATTAAAAAAAAAAAAAAAAACATTTATTAAATTTTTGTTTTATCATGAAATAAATTCATTTGGTTGCACCAAATATATTTTTGTCTACAAAACTAATTTCAAACATTTAAGCATACACCTTCAGATCAAAATAATGTAAAATATTCTATATATAATGTATAATATATATATAAATATTCAAATTAGTAAATGGTCTGCACTTATATAGCACCTTTAAACTTTAGCAGTATTCAAAGGACTTTACACTGCATCTCATTCACCCATTCACACACCAATGACAGCAGAGCAGCCATGCAAGGCACTAGCCTGCCTTTGGGAGCAACATGGGGTTCATTGTCTTGCCCAAGGACACTTCAGCATGTGGAGTCATGTGGACCGGGAATCAAACCACCAACCCTGCAATTAGTGGACAAACCACTCTACCAACTGAGCCAACAATACATACAACTTTTACTATTAAAATGTATTAGTATATGTAGAAATTAGTACGATTAATAAATGCTTTAAAAGTATTGTTCATTATTAGTTCATGTTAACTATTGCGTTACCTAAAGTGAACGGACAAGCTTATTGTAAAGTAAAAGACAAAAAAACAAAAAACATAGATTATTGTAAAGATCATGGAATAATAGATTTATAATAGGGTCTAGCAATATACTAAAAGTAATATTCTCTTTCTACTGTTCTGACTGTAGAGACCGTTTTGGGAGGCTTTTGGGGCATGCCAGTGTCTTGCATTGTTTTTCTATGACAATCAGAGTCTTCTAAGGGACCCTGTGAGATTCCAAACTTGCTGACACAGAGGATGGCATATTGTTCCACAGCATACATACAGAGTTTGTCTGTTAAATAGCACCCAAGCAGAGAATGGGCCCATGAGCTGCATCTTTCAGCTGAATATATTCCACTAGATACTATTGTTACGATCCCTACATCGTTGCCTCGTAGAAAAAATTATAAAGGAGTTAATAAGGAAAGTCAATTTGTATTGTAAAATTACTTGTTTTCTCTCCTTTCTTTGACTTTTGGATTAAAAATCCGTATTTCTATATACAATACTGGAGATTATGATAAATTATTTTTGTTTCCTCTCTTGCATCTCATTTTCTCCCACCCAAGCTCCATAATGAAAATACTTTATGTATGCAATTTTGTATTGTGTATTAGAAAGAAGAAAAAAAAAAGAGCATCATGAAAACACTTCTTGTAAGTAAACAAACCATGTGCATCCCACCACCACAGTCAGTTTCTGCTGTTTATTTTAAGAAATTAATTGATTACTGCATCATTAGAGAACAGCAGTAATCCTCAAGAATTGTAAAGTAGGCCATGTGCATTTTTTCAAATGCAGAGTGAGAATTACTTTTCTACTGATTTCACTGGCTGACCTGCCTGTTAATTATGTTAATAGTCCCAGTGACATTTGCGTTAAATTTTGGTCAGATTAATTTAGAATTGTTCATTGTAAAATTGTGACTTAAGCCATCTGTGTGAACAGTGTGTTACAGGTAGCAGATATTCTTCACCCGATGTTGGCCAGCAGTCCCACACCTTTTCTCAAAGCTGTGAAATATTTGTTCAACAAAGTGTGAAATGCGACAACATCTGCTGTGCAATTGCATGTTTAGACCCAGTGAGGCCCAACAGTGGCTGTCAGGACAGACTTTTCTCCATACAGGTGTGCAGAAGAGTTAATTAGCCAACAGCTGCAGGCCTCATGTCTGGGTACTGCTGGCATTTAAGGGAGGCTTGTGTTTCTCTAACTTGGCTGTTTTCATGGTAATACACTATTGTGCAATGTCACCACACTTTTAAGATTGCAAATAACTGTGATAACTTGCACAACGGTGTTGCCTGTTATTAACATCTGACCCATTGCATATTTTGAGGAAGGACCTAAGATGCAGGATGTCAATGAAAGGGTTTTATTGAGAAAAAATAAATACAAACAAAAATCTCTCACAAGGGAGAAAACATGTAAAACAAGACAATAACTGAAAACAAATCAACTATGACAGGAACAAAACAACCAGTCTGGAAACAAAACACAACAATATAGCAGAGTAGAGGACACAAAGGAGAGAATATATAGAGGAAAGGGAGATAGGATACAGGTGTTCCCAATAACCATGAGCATTGCAAATCAGCGCTGCCATGGCAACTCTGATTGCTCTGCTGAGCAGCACCTTTGAGAAACACAAGGGAGAGAGTGAAACAACTGCATAATGGACCGCCTGAGAGATGGGTGGAGGAAACTGTCACAATCCTGCCAAAACAAGAATGAAACAAAACCAAAGAGGCATAACATGACCAATATAGGTTAAGCTCAATCTACAGCATTTATGGCATAATTTAGATAAAATAAAATTAACTCATCCCTTTTTTATTTAAATTACAGTTACTGTAAGACACATAAAATGTAATTTCAAAAGAATATTATAGATGTTATCGATGTTATAAAATCGTTTACGGGCTTTGCGTGGTCATGCCAACAAAGTTGTAATTAAGATATAACTTTACACAGATCAGGTTAATAATCCGTTTTATCACACTACAAATCATGTTCAGGAATATAATGTTTACATCTTGTAGCTATTCTTTAAAAAAAAAAAAAATGTATTTGAATGTTTATGGACTGGCCTCATTCACTTCCATTGTATGTACCTTACACCCTGTCTACACCAGGCACATCCATTGATGTGGCTTTAAAAATGGTAAAATAATTAGCAAAATGCTTTTTAAGATTTAGATGGAGTATACTGTAGCATGGCACACAACAAGACATGTCAACTTTCTAAAAGTACTTCACTAGTGGTCACTGGAGATGCTTTTGAGATGAATGTTCACACCAGGTGTAATCTGTCTCGGCTGACCACTTGTGATTGGATCACTCGAGACGGATGTTAATACCAGGTTTAAACATAGTCTTAGAAATCTGTGTGAGGCTTACAGTGTTTCTTACTCTTTTGTGTTTTTTCCATCTGAGTGCCCTGTGGTCTGTAAAGGCACGAGAGAGTTCCTTCTCATTCATTCAGCACAGAAGACAAAAGAGGCAAAAAACCAATGATATGGATAAGTCTGGTTCTTCTGCCAGAACCCAACCTCCTCCATCCAATGATTAATACTCTCTGCTTGTCTCTGTTCGTCTCTGTCAAGAGTCAAGTGAACTGAAGACAATAATAAACAGTCCAAAACCAAATAGATCTAAACTTACTGTCAGGTATCTTCACGCACACACCTGAAAACATGAGTGGAGAGAAGGTCATGTGTATGCACACATACACTGAACAAGTGTAATTTGGATACATCATCTTTGAAGATGCAGTCGTTAATTTTCATGCTCAAGG
The DNA here is from genome assembly GCF_025860055.1 of Xyrauchen texanus. NCBI lineage: Eukaryota > Metazoa > Chordata > Actinopteri > Cypriniformes > Catostomidae > Xyrauchen > Xyrauchen texanus. The sequence continues at coordinate 10,354,947 of NC_068315.1, read as the reverse complement.
TTAATTTACAGCTGAAAGTACTTCATCCTTCATCGAAATAGTCTCATTCACATGCTATTGTTTTTATCATAGCACTGTTGAAAAGGAGCCATTGAAAAGACTAGTTTGATGTCTGTGTGGGGTTATACCCACACCAGAGCATGGTTTCATAAGCCGGGGTTACAAGGGGTTCTAACCAGGGTTTAATGCAGGGTTAAAAGAAGATAACCCGGGGTTAAGTGCAGTGTGAAAAGCCCTAATATACAGTATAAACTAATCTCTCTATTATTAATAAAACAAATACTTCTTTATACTTTTTTATTACTTTATATAAAACTGAAAATATTTTTTGGGGTGTTTGTAGAATTAAGCAAATAAAACCCCTTTACAGTTGCTAAAATGGCTATGACAGTAACAATGTACCATATCCTCTGCCTCTCAAGTTTGTTCATGGTTTCTTTGTAATGTTAGACCCTTTTACTTTTGTGTAACTTTCTAAAAATGGGCTGATCTGATTGTATAAGATATTTTTGCTCCCACACTGCCTCAACGTTGTGTGTTTGAAAATTTAGTCTTTTAAAAAACAGGCGCATTGTGTCAGGTTCATTGTGTCATGTTGGATTCAGGGCTAAAGATGTTACGAGCTCCCATTTCTGAGAGTCCACTTTATCTCAGTAATTGGCTCAGTAACGGGGAGAAAAAAAAAACTGTTTGCATTCTTGATAGCACAGACAGTATCCACACACACAGCTTTAAGCCTATGAAGAAAGAAGCCTGTAGGCGGTATTCTTTAACCTACCTCGTTACTGCTGTGATTGAGCAGCTGGGGGAGAGAAGACACCTCTTCGTTTTGTCCTAATTGAGGCATGTGTTGCTATGCCCCTGAGAAACTGACCACCTTGTTTTGGATGTGTTTACTTTACCTGAGGTTTTTGAATGCTCTTAGCTTTTTGTTTGCACAACAATATTAAGCATACATGTACAGCAGGTCATGCGTGTGTAGGAATTTTATCAGTTGCTTAGTTAAAAGGATACTTCACTAAAAATTGGAAATCATGTCATTGTTTACTCACCATCATGTCTTTTGAAATCTGTAGGGGATATTTTTTTGCAAAATATCTATACTGCTCTTTCCATACAGTCAGAGTGAATGGTGATCACATCTGTCAAGAAAGATTTAATTTATTAATGATTACAATTTCAGTCCAAATTTTGCACATAAGTCGTATAGAGCTTGTCAGCCCCTTTTCCTTCCTTTAATGTGTTTGGCGTTCTACTGAAGAAAGACAATAACATGGGCTTGGAACGACATGATATACATAAACACAATATGTTGGACAGAATGTGTAATCCTGCAGCCCTCGTCTGAAGCTTTCCCTTGAGGCCTGTGCACATGGGAAGCAGTAGGAACCTCAACTAGCCTGAATACGCCAGAGAGTGGGCGGCAGCCTGACAAAAACATGTCATTATTGCTCCCCTCACCTTCAGCCTGCAGCAGAACTGCTGACATTCTGATGTGTGGTTACACATAAAGGCTGATATCATCATGAGCTCATTACCACATCATGGTTTATTTCAAATGGGATGTTGCCAATGTGAATGCAGTCACGAATGAGATGCAAACCAAGGGAAGACACTGGGTCACATTCACTAATAATTGCGTTCAAGCTGCATACTTATACGCTCAGGAAAAGTTACCATGCATTTTTTTCCACTGGATTCAAGCACTGCACGCATCTATTGATGAATCCAGATTATTATAAATGAGGGAGTGTGTGTTTGCACTTAACAATTTGCATGAAACAGAATAATAACGATTGTGATCTCTGCGTGAAAATGTTCGCAAATATTTTTACACGCAAATACATGCGTACGCACTAGGGGTGTGTCGAATATACAATCATTGATATATCTTGATACTTTTCCAATATTGTATTGATACTTCAGATCCTTGCATCCATATTTTTATGAATTTATTTGTGCATTCAGTTGTCCAAAAGTTCAATAATGATGAAGCAGCTTGTATAACTAAATACAAACCCTGAGGTCGGCTTTTTTCACTGTGGCAGTGAGTGGGTTCTATGAGGAGCAAGAGAGATTTACTTTTTCTATCATGGACACATAGCACAGTTTGGCCCAGTTTAAATTATGATTCAGTTATGATATTGTGATGCATGTATTGAATCATGACATGTTTTGTATATGTAATTTATCATGAAGAGGATGGCAATTCCCAGCCCTAGTACCCATGGTTGTTTAATGAGACTGACTGAATAGTTGCTTTTTATGACAAAAAAATAGAAATATAAGGGAAGATGCTGATGATGAGTAATTTGGTGACTTTTCTGAATGTGCAGATGTGGCTGCTTGGTAATTATGTTTGACTGAGTTTTGCGGATTATAGCTGCCAGCTATGCAAAGACAAAGAGCACTGACTCAGTGGGATTAGAAGTACATCATGTAAGGACATCCAACCAAGTGTAACAAAAACCTCATTAACATCTCACGGAAACACTATTTTAATTAGCTGCATTTATTCTCTTTAAATCCCTTATATATGCACAAGAGGGTTTCTGTGAACCTCAGCTTCTATGTGCAATATTTTAGTGTAGTCACTTTTTGTGTAGTTAAGTGTGTCCTGAGAGAATCGACTTTAAACTTAACGGAAACAGGCAAGGAGTTGTTTACCAGCTGGAGGTGAACTATATGTATATATAAGAGCCACCTCAGGCCTTGACGTATTCTTAATTGAATCTCCTCGACTAGTTTAATGAGAAAGAATGACAGAGTCTATCAGGTAGAGATCCCAATGTAATGCATGGCTAATGGCGAACACAATCTAAAGTCTGAAAACCAATGTTTAAATGATGAGTAACCCAGCGACTTGTCACAATGACTGCAATCAAACTGAAGACAATCTGCATTTTTTTTTTATTTTGAGGGGAGAATTTGAACGTGTATATATATATATATATATATATATACCTGCTATAATTCCATTTGTCTGTGTAAATCACCAGGCTCCATTCAAGTGACATTGGCATCAAAGAAATCTCAACACATTTGCCGTTTATTGCAGATTGGTTTGTGGATGAAGGTTATATGAGGACAACAAGACTTTTTAGAAGCAGGGTGATGAATTTTTCACCGCGGTCTCACTTCACTGGATTCCAGCAGCATACCAGTAGGTGATGGCGGGGATGGGGGTGTAAAAGTATTGCGTGGCTGTAGGAGCTACTGCAGAACATGTCAATTTGTGGTGGTGAGCAGTGGCACGGAACTGATTGCCCCCTGGAAAAAAAAAAGGAATCGCTGCCACTTTATCTGTCCTGGTTCTTGTATCTGTGTTGAGTTTTTGGTTATAGGGTAGTAGGCTAATGAATTTCCATACTGGCCTAGGCTGGTTTGGTGGTCTAGCTGGTGGACCAGCAGAGCAATCCTGTTTCACTAGTAAAAATGCGAGGCTAAACCACAATAAGTTGGTTTGATGGTCTTAACTGGTTTAAGATGCAGCTGGTTCAGCAGGTATCCCAGCCTGGCCAGGCTGGTTTAATATGTGTGTTTCAGCAGGGCAGCATCTGAAAGATAATGTATCCTGGTTTTATGAGCAAGGTCCCCTTTGCCAGAACCAGCTCTCAGTCATCCACACTGGCACTGATGTCAGGGAGCTGTCATGGAAAGCGCAGTAGAGCACGAATAACATACATGTGTATAATCCTCATATCCCTTTACTGGATGATCTGGTTCTGCCAGCATGATAGCAAAATCCCAAAGGGCAAAAATATTTGCACAAATCAAAGTGTTCCAGGGAAAACAAAAGATTGTATGGGTTTGTTAAAACCTGTGACTCTAGACTGGAATATAATGACAATCTTCTTCACTAGTTTATCAAGTCTCACGTGTCTCAAGGATGGGTGTCTGCGCGTCTGTAAAACACTACATACACAAACCCAGTTACCTCAGCTGAGAGAGGATCTATTTTCAGTGCACTATCATTAGAGTTGTGCTAAGCCGGCATATTATTCTTTATTATGCTAATGTGTGGGTATTGTATCACAAAGTAATTGTACATTGCATTTGTGTGGGGCAATGTCTTTTGTATGCAGGCTATATGTGTGTGTGCACATGTTCAACCTTGAAGTAAATGTTTTCAAAAGTAAAAACAAGCTTCTTTCTTTAATCAACACTTTTTTTCTTTTTTTTTAAGTGGCTTATTTTCTTACAAATTTCTGGAAAGTTCATGATATCTTTATCTATAAAGGTTTTTTTTTTTTTTTTTGGGATTATATTTTTATTATATTACATTTAGAAACAACATAGTGCATGACTGGGGCAAGACAAAATTTATTTAGATTATGTTAACATTAGATATACCCAAGGCTGTCACTTATTGGACCTTGGGGAGTGGGGCACTAACATTAAAATGTTGCCCTGGGCTCACTGAATTTAAGCAATGGCTCTTTGCCTACTATTTATCGTATCAGTGCTAAAATAGTCACAAAGGTAAATGGATATTCTCTGTACAACTGATTGATTAATTTACTCTTTCATAACTAGCAACAAAAACTTGTGCAGCAAAGTGGAACATCAATACTCAGAGATACTAGGTGACAAGTTCATGTGACGATTATTAGGCTATTATAACAATATATTGGAGTTAGCTCTTCCCTATAAAGTTGTTACAGGTGAAAAAAGAATGTGGTAACACTTTACAATAAGGTTCCATATCTTAACATTAGTTGAAACATTATTAACATGAACTAACAATGAACAATACTTTTACATCATTTGTAAATGTTGGTTAAGGATAATCTCAACATATGCTAGTACATTTTTAAAATAAAAAGTTGTATTTGTAAACAATAGTTAATGCAATATGAACTAACAATGAACAGTTGTAGTTTTAGTTACTTGTTTGGTTGTTCATGATATCTAATGCATTAACTAATGTTAACTAATTTAACCTTATTCTACTGTGTTACCGAGAATTCTGTCCAGCTAATTGCTGAAGTGACCTACTGGCAAATTAATTATCATTCAAACTGGCTGTATAATTTCATTTGGAAATAAAATTATTTTTTCTTTTCATATGGTATGAACAAGTCTGTAGGCAATTGAATCGGTGAGGTGTGGCTGTACACAAAAGCGATAAAGAATAGTTTTCGTGTGAAGGTGCCCCCGTGAGGACAGAGCATGAATTATGATTTTTGTTGAGAAAAAAACACAACAAAGCTCAGCAATATTAAAATGCCAAGCAAATGATTTTTTCTGCAATCAACACTTTGCTTACTTTGACATAAACCAGAGAACGGTGCACTAGAAATACTCAGGTGAAAGACTTTTTTTCTGCAGGTTTCTCTTTTTATGCTATTCTGTACAGTAAGTTTGAGCTCTGCTGAAGTGCCTATCTTTGTGTACAGCCTGGAGCTGAGGCGCTTGACAGTTCATTAAAGAACCCTGAGATCGTCTGTCCTTATTTTTGGAAGGCATGTTGGAGGAGAGGGATTGTGCGAGCTGCCAGAATAGCGACGAGGGGCAGACACGGGGAGCTAAGGTGGAGCTTTTCTCAGCACTGGCATTGTGTTTCCAGGGGCTTCAAAGCTGTTTGCCCCAAAGCTGCTGGTTTTTGAAACACTATGGAGAACAGATACCTTGATCAAGCCATTGAGAAGACAGATTTGTGAGGAACAGAGGCTGTTTACAGCTGACAGCACCACAATTCTGCATATAGGAGATGTTGCAGTTAATGCTGAATTTAATTTAGTGAAGTGTAATGTCTGTGCCACTAGCATTACCAAACAGAATTACAAAAATGACTGTTTTCAAACTGGTTTCCTGAACCTTCCCCACCATCTTGCATTGGTCACCAAATCTGTCTCACACCATTGTTTGAAGCAGAAGTTGACATGTCTGGCTGGTTAGGTCGCCTAAACAAACGGTACCCACACTTTTTGGGAAAACAACTTAAAGATATAATGCATTTTTTTTCATTTAATGCATTTTCCAAAAAATACAAATAATACATAAATAAATGTCCTTTAAGCATTGTGTCCAATAACCAGTCAAAATCTTCCTCTAACTCTAGCATTGACTAGCATTAAGTGGATAGTCAAACAATTTAATTGGTGCAAAAGTTTGGATTTTAAAATCACATTTTTAAAACATCAAAATATCTTGTGCACAAAGTACGGTGCAGTTAAAAATGTGAAGTAGGAAAGCTTAACAAGAGAAATTGTATTCTTCTTGAGAACTGGAAGAAAAAGATCTCAGAAGTAGAAGTACACACTGTACAACTGTAGCAATAACTGTCCCAGGAGAATGACTGTTAAAGGTGTTTTAAGGTGAGAGTGAACAGTCTCTGTTTGGTGCAGTTCAAAAGCTGTGCAGACCTGAGCTGAAGGTAAGAAAAGAGAGACTTAAAGAAGACTTAATAGAACAAGTGTTCAGCACTGACTTTATGCTGGTACAAGAGCAATGAAGTTAATATTTGTGTTTGGGCAAGGTGGATAGCTGCCACTGGCTTGCTCCCTCAGGCTGCCACACTGTTTGAAAACCCTCTTCGTCAGCATTATCGGTGACCTCCAACATGGTTGCCTAAAAGTTGTTGAGTGGGGGTTGTGTTGTAGTTGTCCAAATGTTGTTGAGTGGGGGGTTTGATAGGTGCATATCGCGGCCCCCTTCAGCATATCGTGGTGCCGTTTTGCGGCCAGCCGTCTGGAAAAAGTCACGGTTGGTGCCCAAGTTGTAGCTTGTTGTAGTGACATGGCTGGACATGGATCGGATAGGTTGGCCAGTGGTCATTTTAGAACTGTATGATCTAATGTTGTCTAATCCATTTTCATTTGAATACTCTGTTTTCAGTTTCCTACAGTCACCGTTTTCCAAAGTCTGCTGTAAAAGACCTTATTCACGCTAGCATCATCTTTGATTTTTTTATGGGAATGACAACAAGACTGTGAGGGATAGACTTACAGCCTCTTCAGTGGCACGAAAGGTATAAAGCTGTATAAAGATCCTAGATTACATCTGATTTTCTACAACTTGTCTTGAGTTCTTTGTATACTGAATGTTCTTGAACGGATATTTTATCAGTGTTTTGTCCGCAGAATGATCCAAAAACAATTTAAACTGCAGTACAACCCATTGAAGAGACTGTAAGTCTATCCCTCAAAGCCTTGTTGTCATTCCTATTAAAAATCTAAGATAGCACTAGCGTGAATAAGGTCTATTGAAGCGTTTGAAATGCTTGATTATTTTGGTGGAGGAAAATACTGTTGCCTTCTGGATAAGAAGCATAAATGTATTAAAATCAGTGCTTTTTCAAATGAAAATGTATTGGTGTTGACATGGCTTCCTTTCCGTGTACACACTGTTATACAGAATGCTTCAATAGACAATTCTTTGTTAAAATGATAGTTCACCCAAAAATAAAAAATTCTCTCAAGATTTACTCACCCTCCTGGCATCCCAGATGTGTATTACTTTCTCTCTTCTTCAGAACAAAATTGAACATTTTTAGAAGAATATTTCAGCTCTGTAGGTGCTCGAATTGCAGTGAATTGCTGCCAAAATTTTTAAGCTGGTTAAATCCATGTGTTCAGACACAATATGATAGGTGTGGGTGAGAAACAGATACATTTTTATGTAATTTTTTGTCATAAATTCTCCTCCCTGCCCAGTAGGGGGCGATATGCATGAAGAATATGAATTTACAAAAACAGAAGAAGGAGAATGTGAAAGAAAATTGGGACTTAAATATTGATCTGTTTCTCCACCACACCTATCATATCGATTCAGAAGATATGGATTTAACCACCAGTTAAATTATCCACCAGTCATCTGGAGTACTTTTATGTGGCCCTTATGTGGATTTTGGAGATTCAAGTTTTTGTCACCTATTCACTTGCATGGACCTACAGAGCTGAGAAATTCTTGTGGAAATCTTTGTTTGTGTTCAGCAGAAGAAAGAAAGTCAACACATTTGAGATGGCATGAAGGTGATAAAATGTTGAGTGAATTTTCATTTTTGGGTGAAATAAGCCTTTAAAGTAGTGTAATAAAGCTAAACATAAAGTTTAATGCCCAAACACTTAATAATTGTTATTTGTAGAAATGGTGATGTTACAAAGTGGTAAAAATTCAACTGCCTCAACTTTTTTGGAATGTGATCACACACACACACACACACACACACACACACACACACACACACACACACACACACACACACACACACACTATATATATGTATATATATATATATTAGCATTTTCCATTCTGTCCCAAGTTTTTGGAATCGGGACTTACTATCTTTGGGGTAAAGAAAGTCTCATTTGTTGCATTCAATTTTTTAAAGATTGGTTCAAAATGTAACTCTCCAATGCTATTTCACTGTAAACTTGCTGTATCCGATTTACACTTTCTAAATGACAGAAATCCAGATGTATGAAAAGTCAATATTTCAGCAAAGAGTAAGCATAAAAAGAGGATAAATACAAGCGAGAAGTATTAAAGATGGCTAAATTGCCTAAAATAACGTATCTGTCTGTTTCTATGAGCGGTACTCTTTTTAACCTGATACAAATGCTTATGCGTGATGTGCATGTATATAGGGCTGGGCCCTGTCTCTAGATTTGTGGTACACCACTGGCAGTACATCAGCAATAGCACATACATGATTCTCCGGGCAGAATGGAATTATGGTTAGAAAATAGATCACAAAAAGCCTTTTCATTGTTTTGCATTGTTTTGATTATGGATTTAACGCAGCATCAGTGTTTGACATGATTTATGGCTTATGGTTCTTTTTGATACCAGTGCATATATTGTAATTATCTTCATATCGGTGTTCTTTTTCATCCGTCTCTTATTTTCTATAGAATCCTGTTCAGACAAGAAGAAATACTGCCAGTTGAAGCCTTGTCTCTGATAACAGTAGAGAGCATCCATACTACTTACTGGAAGAATACAAGACTTCTCTGATCTGGTAAGCATGCACAAAAAAGTAAATTTTCATTGCATGGACTTGAATAAACTCTAAGTTGCTATCCCTTACTGTTTAGAGTTTCTTACATAGTATCTTTGAAATGATTACACCAAATCTTGTGTATTTTGCAATACACCCCAGTTTTTACACCACCTAAACAACAGTTTAATCATATTCACCATGTCTGAGTTTTGGGCAAAAATGGATGCAAGACAAGATTTTAAAATGAATTCATGCAAATGAAGTATATAGCCTTGAACCCATACACACTCATAAAAAATACAAATAAAAAAAAATGTATGCGTGGAGGCTAGGTCCATTTTTTTCAGATGCTGAACAATTCCTTCAGAGAATGTAAAAAAAAGTGGAGAAGTGTCTGTAAGTGCACTTGAGATGGGAATCTCACGCAGAGCGACAGTCAAGTGCACAACCAGCTAAAAGCTACTCACAGTGAAAGACCCTCTTGAAATGTTTGTCTGGGTCTCGTAATTTTCTTGAATGCTATGATTGTTGAGTCATTCCAGTAATACAAACCTCTTATTAATACAAACCATTCATCTTTTCATGTGTGTTTCAAGGGAAACCATAGATTGTGGGGGAAGGGTTGCCTATGTGTCTGGAGTAGAACATGAGACGGAAATGGATGAGGTCATTAGCATTCCGACACAATGTTGGAGTCTGGTGGTGCAGAGGCATGCCTGGCTGCCTGGCACGGTAGGGCACCACAGTGGCCATTAAGGCAGCAGGGTTTGGGGGTTAGGGCCCATGAAGGGCACTGCCACCCCCTGCATGGGAGCAATGAGAGGCCCTGGGCAGGTGGTCTATAAGGGACAGTGGGCTGGAAGTCCAGGACAAATTGGTACTGGGAGGCTCATTTCCCAAACTCAGCATGAGGGACAGCACAGCAGCTCCATGAGTGTAGAGAGAGAAAAACACACACACACACACACACACACACACACACACACACACACACACACACACACACACACACACAAAAGACTCCCAAGGGCACCAGCATATGAGTGATGTACTTGCCAAGAGGTCAGTCAGTTTTGTAGCTCCCAAAGACACAATGGAACACTGGTCTATCCTCAGTGCCAGCTGTATCGTTTAACGTGCCACGTTGCAGGTAGGACAAGGCCCAGGCATCTCACATGCGTCAATGTGGTGCAGGTGGAAGTTGTGAATTTAGTCACCTGACAAATTAAAATTATGACGATTTTTGCAATTCTTCAACAATGAAAAAGTCACGTTGATGAATTTGTAGGTTATTGTATGAAACTGGTGTAACTGCTACAGGATTAGAACAGAGCCTTGAATAGGTTTTATTCGAGCTGTCGAATCACACAAAGACATACTGAAAATACATGTGAATGAAACATATACACAGTATATCATCCAGTCTTGGCTACAATCCAGTGTGCAGCCCCCTTAAAGCATCAAAGGTTACCATATATTAATATTTGACGGTATCTTTTGAACTTTAGCTAATAAAGTCTTGTTGCATTATTATTATGCCATACAACAACATTCCAGTCTGAACGTTAAACTACTGTGTGATGCAGCACAGTCACCGCTAATCAGAACATGTTTTATGTTTAATGTAAAGTTTTGAGCAGGATTTTGGACCAATAGACCGCAAAAGTTTTTTTTTTTCCATGGGCATGTGATGGGGAGCGGTCACAAGGAAAATCACACCAGAAAGAAGGTATAGCTTTCCAAAAAACATGTTTAATCCAGCAGAGGTGCAAATGTGCAAATAAATATGTTTTAAAAGCACTCATAAAAACAAGGTTACATAATTATTTTTTTTTATAGTCTAAAAACTAGCCCTGTTTCTGGTACTAAGTGCAGTACCTACAGTACTCCCCTCTCTAAACAATGGAGGCTAGAGTATATTTGCACTCAAGCAGTGCTACACTTGTCCATGTATTCAAACACTCATCGTCCATATCCTCCCCTCCCTCTTGTGGCAGCTGGTTTAAATATAATTTTTATATTAATTATAATTTCCCGCCTTTGCTAATTGGAGCAAACCATTATTTAAATAAAATTAACCCTCACCTCTCCATTCTTAAATACAAAATCTTTGAATAATTACATAACAATGAGTTCAAATGAGAGTTAAAAATGAAACCAATAAATAAAATAATTAGGATGAATAAAAACATTTGCACTATTAAGCCACAACATATATATTACAAAATTGAGAATAAAACAATGAATAAATCCTTTGAACACAGTAAAACTGCGTGATGGAGACCGATTCACAGGCTGTCCATCACAGGGCATATACATTTTTAAAAATATCTTAAAAACTTTTGAAGCCATCAGCTTGTGTTATTTAACCTTTCATTTTTTTTAGAAGTCATGTTTAATAGTGGAATTCCTGGTGAAGTAATACACTACCCATGATCCGGAAGATAAACACTCTACAAATTAGAAACTTGCATCATGTCCAACAAAGCACACCAAACAAGCACTGAAGCAACAGCCTGCTCGCACGATCCACTGTTAAAGATGCAAATGAGTCGGTCTTCCTACATTCTCGAACTACTTCTATATTTATAAATATCTGAATAATTTGCAATAAAATTTTAATATATTGTTTCTATACTTACAATCAACAACTTAAAATCTTGTCTTTTTGTCTGATTTTCATATACTTTTTCCTTTGAATCAAAGTTTTAATGGCGTGATTAATCTCGGAGCTGGTTAGTTTGGTTCATGGCTTAGAACTCTTTTATAATGTGTTTTATGACTTGCCTATGGAAGAAATGAATGGGAAAAATACTTCCAGAACCAAGATGGCTGAAAAAGTTGACGAGCATCTTTGCACTCTTCTGCTACCCAGCACAATGCTGCAGAAATAGAAACAAAGCTATCGATAAAGTGTCACCCATTGCTTATCTAGGTTGTGGCTGGTTAGAACAAAAACTCTGAATAACATGGAAGAGAAACATTTTATTGCTTGTTGCTTTATGGCATCACTTCTGTTTAGAACATGGTGTAAATCAAAGATGATGGCCATTGTGAGAAACAAAGAATTACTAATGCACCTAATATAAATTATTTAAAGTGGCACAGCATGTCCCCGTCACAGTCGCAGATTGTTAGCACAAAAAGAGATAATCGCTTTTGCCTTTATAACGTTTATATACATGCATATTTAAAATATTGTGTTTAAGGGGTGGATTTACCCCTGTCTCTTCAGCCTATTGATGAGTTGAATACATTTACTAGCAATTGTTATTATCAAAAGGTAACCAAAGCGTTTTAGACATGTGCATTTATTCTGGTTATGTTATAATTATGAATGTTACAAGTCATTTGTGTATTTGACCTCTGAGGTGTGACTGAGGGTCTGACCCATGTCAGGGATGCAGATAACAGTCCTTTCTCATTTAGCCCGGCTCCTGGAGAACAAATATACATCTGGAAAAGGCCTGAATCCCAGTAAGTGTGTCTCAACTTTGAGAGAAAAGATAGCCTTTGTTGTGTTCTGTCTAATGATGTCATTAGAGGGATTGTTTGTAGTTTTGAGAATCATGTGACTAAGTCAGAGGAACTAGACGGCAGTTTATCTAAAGAGAAGACTCACCTCTGTCCCATTTCTGCTTACCAACTTGACTTAGTGTTTTAGAAATATAATCATTCACGTAGTTAAACAGAATGTCTTGTGAGATGATGTTATTCAGTTGCATATGCCTATAATTACTGTTGTTTCTGTAATCTAAGTTAGTTCGAGGATAGATCCTCAACTCATTTTCTCTTTCTGTCTATTGTTTTTGGAAATGTGGAAAAATGTGTCTTCATTAAACTCTCTCGCTCTCTCTGTTGATTGAAACTTCAACTCTTCCTTACAATCTCTATTTGTAGCTTGTTCAGATAATACCGAAGTAAAATTGAATTAAAATTTGCAGGTGTGGCACAAGGCCTGTTTTTCTGTCTCTCCCTCAGCTCATACATGTCTTGCATGGGTCATATGCAGGGTTACATGTGATTTAGGGAACGAGCCATTGTTAAATGTTTATTTCTTATACATCCTTGCCAAGACACGAGACATGGCCCCTATGTATCAACGCAACAGTTCCAGTGAATGACATTTATTAATCTTTCTCACACCTGTCAGACTGTTTCTAAAGGCTGTTAAAGTGAAATCCATCAGAACAAATGCAATTCAGCATGCTCAAAGCCATTCTGGAAGAGGTAGCCCTGGGAATGCGACATTTAAGTGGATAGCCGGGTCTCAAACACAATCACGAATCCAGGTCGACCAATCTGAAAGCTGATTGCTACATAATGTTTCCCTGCCCTTTCAAAAGGGTAATAAAATAAACATATTGGGTGAAATGCCCATAAGTGATGTATGATTTATTTATTTATTTATTGACATTGAGTTGATAAAATCCAGCCAATGACAACTTTATAAACCTATAGGGGAGACTTACTTTGAAAGCCCTTCATTTTAGTTATACTTTCTTTTAATACTTTTTTGTTTTTGTTTTGTCGGCAAAGGACAAGCCCGTTATCAGTCTTATGGCAGCAGGATTATTTTTCTGCATGACACTTTTGATAAGTGGATGGAGGGGTGTAAATCTCACCTCTGCTGTTGGTGAGAGACTGACCTGTCATTCACTACACAGATTATATACCTGTGCTGGCAGAGATTAAATGGCACTTCAGAATTTGTATTCTTCGCTCCTATGTTTGAAGAATAGCTTCCCCATTTATTTATTTAATCACCCTAATCTCGCTCCAAACCCATATGACTTTCTTTATTCTATTGAACACAAAAGACAAAAAACCTTCACATGTCTTTTAACATATTATGAAAGTGAATAGTGACTCTGTGTGATCAAGCTTAAAAATGCGAAAACATAGAAGCACAGTAAAAGTAGTCAAACAAAGTGATTTTATGGCTTCGAGTCATGCACATGTTGTATTTGCTACTTTTACTGTGCTTTTTTTTTGGTGCTTTTTGCCCTTTTTAAAGAATGACAGCCTGGAGTCAAAAGTTACTTTCATTAGACTGCAAAGAGCTTCAGATTTGTATGTATTTATTTATTTATTTTTTGTATGTTCCATAGAAGATAGTAATGTAGATCATATGAGTTATGAGCTACATTGGGGGAATTAAATAATGACTTAACTTTCATTTTAGGTTGAATTATTCTTTGAAATTGTTTCTCTCCTTGTTTTTGCCTCTCTTTGATTGCCAAACCATGAATCAATTACTGTGTTCTCAAGTTTGCCGTTATCATTTGTTTGCTGAATATGCCATCTAGTGCATGAAAGCGCAGACCCGATTCATAAAAGGACATGTTTGTTCACTCACAAGATCTATCAGTATTTTCTGTCGATCCTTGAGGGTCCTTCAGGGCACGCTGCTCCAGAAATGTGAATCTCTTACTAAAGCTTTGCCAGGAAGCAATCCTTTTTGTCCTCAAGCTTGTGTTTACAATCTGGTAGTGGGGGTATGACATTATATGTCAAAATCCTCTCAGCCACTATACAGGCATAGCTTTTATCATTGATGCTTTTGAATATTGATAAGCATCTGACACAGTTACACACCTGTGCCTGAGACACTTCCAGTGTTAGGGAAGCTTCATTAAAACTGTAGTTTGCCAACCTACAAACCACTTGGAATTTAAAGTAGTTAAATAGTTGAAGCTATTTGAGGGGACAGTGTATTTTAGATAATTATAAGATATACAATTAATGAGTTAGCTGGTACATGGTCCAAGAGCACATTAAGGTTAAACATATTTTGCTTGCTGGGCTTGAGATCAGGGACTTTTGTGAACTATTGCGGGAAGACTTATATGAATAATTAATGAATCATTGACTCTAATGTTGAACCAGTTTGTTGAGTTTCTGAATGTGTTCATTCACTAAAATTAACTGTCTGAATAAACCTATTCATTAAAATAAATCAGAGTCATCAGACTTTCCTGGAGATTGCATTTGTTTCGCTCTGTTTTAAGGCTGCACAATACATTGTGACATAAAAAATTGCAATGTAGCGTTTGGTCATGCTACAACATTCCTTGTTGGAAAAATTAGCTTGTTATTGGAAAATCAACACTGTTTCAAAAACAGCTGAGTATTTAAGTTAGTAGTAATGCTTTTAAAAAGTTACTCTCCAACATTGGACACTTCCTTCGTTAATTTGTTTTCTTTTGGACCTTCAAAAAGGAAAGACTGAGAGTGCAACAGACAGAAAAGGGGGATACGGTTGTTATTTGGTCTGTCTAAGCCCAGGTCAATTGTCCTGTCTGTGGTTAATTTCTTCTTGTCGCACATAGTGTTCAGGCATTAGTGGCAATTAAGCACAAAGGCTGGCTCCAGATGTGTGATATGGTACAGCTAAAGTGGACACACTGGTGCCCATATGGTTCGAGTTCTCCACAGCACTGCACTGGTGATATTCTGAGCTTAAACATTAAAGCTGAATTCTTATGACAGCAAACAGACACACATGGTCACCGATGCATACATATGGCCTTTGAATAAGAAAAAAAAATCCTAAATATGCTTCTATGCATATTTAAGCTGTGGAAAATGTACATTCCTTCATGCGGATGTGGACTCTTTTGGCAAAGCATTGCTTGCACAGCCTGTTCCACTGGCAGCCCTACTGCTGACGCTGTCACCTGTCCATGTGGTTGAAGGTGATTTTGTTAGCACAGCTGTGCTGGGGAACTGGCGTGGCTCGCCCACATTTGTCCTTCAATTGGGATTATTGTTTGGGAAAGATGAGCCAATAGCTGTATGTTTTGAATCTTGCCCTATATCTTAACCACAATCTATGAAAAAAATAAACCTGCTGCGGCCAGGTGCGGTATGTGGTAGTTTATCAGGAAGTCTTGCAGACTTGAGTAAAATTTAAGATGACATTTATTTAATGAATATGAAACAGAAATGTAATGTCTCACTTTTGCGTAAGACCTGTCTGGTGGTCTGAAGAAGTTGTACTCGGATCCGTCAGATCCTGCCGGAGATTGGAGGCAGGGGCGAAGAGCCTACGCCCGTGCAGGACGGGACCCAACTGGTGGGACGGTGGATGTTGGAACACACTGAACCAGCAATGTGATAGATTGTAAGCAGACTTATAAAGTGATGGCTGACGCATGATTGGTTAGGAGTTACCTAGCTAATGGTGCAATGATATACAGCTGCGAGAGTCTTTCTGCTAGAACTACGCTGCGCCTACATTTATCGCAAGGAGCAGCGCAATGCAAGACCCATATTTGTGCAAACTTTTCGAGCAAAAAAAAAAAAAAATGTTTGTTAGGTTTAAAATGATGAAAGAATAAATATAGAGTTAGTGGAACATGTTATTGGTTTGTGTAAATATAACTTGTGGTTACTCTGCTAGGACCAGGGGCAGACTGGCCATAGGGAGAACCGTTACTTTTCCTGGTGGCAGCGACACCCAACAGTTCTGGCATTGTGTGGGCAGGTGACACTAGCTTTGATATTTTGTTATCTAATATCTTAGTTGTCCAAATACTTTTTAGGGCCACCACTGCACTATATGAACTGTAGAGAGTTTCAGCAAACAAATGTGTTATATATCTTTGAAAATTATTGCAACTTTTTCACTTTTTGTAAATACATCCTTCCAGATATAATGGAATAGAGATACATCTAAAACAAATCCACCCCTAAAAAATAGTTATAAAATAAAATGTAAGCTGCAACATTTGGTGCTGTTGCAGTCAGCAGTAAACATATTAAAAATTAAATTGCACCTACAGGCTTTGAGGTTGCATTTTTAATCTGCAATCTCAAAGATTTATTCTTGATCACACTCTCTCACGATTCTAAGGTGGTACTATCAGAAATGAGGTCAGTGGTATAACTGTCAAAGTATGCAAGCAATTATATTATAATAGTAAAAAAATATATTGTAACAAGTTTCACAGCATGGGCAAGGAGGAGTCAGGAACTGGCTGAACAGCAACATAAACTTTAATGACAGAACATAACATAAAAGTGCTTTGCAGCAAACAAAGCAAAGAAGCACACGCACAACACGTGCGTCTCTCTCTCTTGAACTGTCGTCCTGGCCCCTCCTTATCTCTTTCCCACTGATTAGACAACTCAGCGCCAGACGTGAGTCATCACGGCCCCAGACACGCTGTCGCCTGGTCCTTGGCAAACTGGGCAGCGGTCGTCCGCGACACCGGGCAATGGCACTGGACATCGCCTCCTGGCAGACGTCTGCGGCTCCTCCGCCACCTGACAGCTTGCAGCGAGCTCCTCTGCCACCTGGCAGATGGCAGCTGCTTCTCCATATCCTGGCAAAACTAGTTTCACAGCATGGGCAAGGAGGAGACGAGAACAGGCTGAACAGCAACGTAAACTTTAATGAATATTACTCTAACATAACATAAAAGTGTTTTGCAGCAAACAAAACAAAGACACACACAACATGTGCTTCTCTCTCTTTTTCTCAAACTGGCGTCCCGACCCCTCCTTATCTCTCTCCCGCTGATTAGACGCCTCTGCACCAGGCGTGCATCATCACGGCCCGGCCACACCCTCTTCCTCATCACATATATATTGTAACAAATATACATCAGTTGTGACTGTGTCCATACACACATACATGGCTGACTGTCATGTATACTGTATGTATCCCATCAAAGATATAAGCGAGAATGTGTATTGTAGTTCTCTCGTGAGTAATTTAAGATACATTTTTGGGGGAACAACTGCTATTTTGCAGCGTGCCACAGAAAAGTGTAATGTGGCATAGGTTTTCATGAATTGATACTTCTGGCAAACTTGGCTGAAAGCTGTTTTGGTAATGCTGCTGTGCAATGGATTGAGGTTGTTTAATTGTCTGTTGGAGAAGCTATTTGATAAAATTAGACCATTATAACTTTATGAAGTCCCTTCTGTGTTTTTCAGGATCCGGTTGTTTCATGTCACTTAACAGATGTTCAGTCAAGAGTGCAGTTTTCAGGCTTTAATGTGGCTTTTTACAGCTATATAGCACATGTTTATTAGCTTACATGTTTATGGCTTTGGTCTTCTCATGAATTTCACAGAAAAATGGGCACTGAGGTCGGACACTTATTTAGCATCAGAGAGCAATTTAAGTGGACACAGATGTGCCTGTGACACTGGCCAGCTGCAATGAACAATGGTTTGTCAGACTGAGACAACAATTAAAACAACAGCCAAAAATGCACATTATATGTAGATAATTGTTTCCTGAACAATTCCATTAACTATTCGTTTAGTAATTTTCGAGTAGAAATATTTGGCAATAAGAAATGCAGTTCATACCTTCATAAATACAATTCAACAATTGGTCATAGTAGTAGATAGCTTATAGTTGTAGTAGTAGTAGTAGTAGATTGCATATAGTTGTACAGAAACAGAAGGAGTATTTTTGTACTGTGTTTTGCACGCATTGGTGGAGGAATGCACCTTAGAGGACTGTTAACAGAACCAAAAATAATGAAAATAATTAAGTTCTTGTATTGTTCATAAATGGATCTGGTTCTGAATAAAATACGGGTCATGGTTCCCAATTCTTAATATCTGTTGTTAGAAGCAAAAACCACAAGTTTCCTCTATTATTTTCCTAAATTAAAGGTTTACATTACAATTTGTCCTAATTACAATAAAATTGATAAAATATGTACGCAAGACAATGAAGCTGTAATCACATGAATGTCATTTGATAATGCTACAATGTGTGGATAAATGAACCACCTCACCCTCTGCCCATTGGCACAGTGGTCCTTTGAGGCCTGAGCCATATGGGTGGCTGCAAATGGACGGTTTGAGCAGAGGGAGCAGACGGTGGCCACAGCACTCCTCTTTGGCACAGTTGGCATTGTGGCACCAGATGGATCCAAGCGAGCGCTGCTTAGTCAGCCCACTATCTCTCTCAAGGGGTCTGGGCCCTCACACCTAGTCTGGACTGCCAATGGCAGCACACACCCACCTGCTGGTCTGCACAGAGCAAAGTTAGGACACAAGAAAGCTGAGGTCTCTATGGCCGAGGATGCAGTTAACAATTCAATGCTTTATCAAATCCAAGGTTCCATGGCACATTTTGACCTATTGGTTTTCATGATATTGCCATATTTGCATGAACAAATTTTATCTTATGAGTTACAGTATTTTAGAGCAGAGTATAACTAGAAAATGTTATATCCACCTCAGATATTTATTAGATTTTTCCACAACTTTTTAAGATTGAACAAAAGAGAAGATTTTTGGTGGAGAATTAGCCTCAGTCACCATTAATATATTTTTTCATACAAAAAAAGTGAATGGTGACTGAGGCTAACATTCATCCTAAAATCTCCCTTTGTGTTGCATGGAAAAAAGGAAGTCAAAGAGTTAGTAATGAATACATGGCTTATTTTGAATGGCTGTAAATAGAGCAATAAGCTTTTTGAAGCCAGATGGTATTACACCTACATACCAACAATGTCCAACTGGGACGTGCTAACCAACTATATACCTAGACCAATTAGTCTTAATTAATGGGCAATGAAACTATGATTCACCAAAGAAAGTCCACTGATCATCTATTTCAACTTTCTCTCATTCCCATAACTGTGATCATTGAGAGGCACGATACCAAGCTCAGAATGATCCTGTGTATTGTTTATGAGGATGGGGGCTTTGAGCCATGCTTGGCATCACCTGAGCCTCACCTTGATTTTCAACACAGTACTTTAGCATGTGCTTTGGGCAGATGCTGGAACACAACAGGGCATGTGCTATCGATAGGGGGGAAATGGTACCTTGCCGCACCCTGCCAACTCAATATTACATTCAACTTTTACCACAATATGCTCCCTTGTCATCGCTCCGAGGGAAATTTAGACATCACTTTTCATGTCTACCTCCCCCCTTCCCTCGCACACCTCCACTTATGAACCTTGCATATCAATGCACTTGGGTGCTGTCTTGATTGATGGCAATTAGCATTTGTTAATGATAACAGATGTTTGCGGTGCCAGGAGGCTAGTACCTGCCGCCCTCTCCGCCATCTGCCTTGGGCATCAGGGGCCTGGCACAACAGCAGGCTGGCACAGGATAGTAAGAAGGGTGTAGAGGGGAAGACAAGAGGAGGGGTTGTACATTGTCGTCGCCCCCTCATTATTTGACACGAGGAGCAGGGCCAAACTGTAGGGGGTTTCCTGTGAACTCTGTGTCACCTGGTGTACATTTGGAAAGGACACACAAGTTTTGTGGGCATGTATTATTTATTAGGCTTTTAGGATTCAGACATGTTTCAACAGCGTTTGGGACTGCACTGCACACATTGAGTAATAACAGAAATAATTTATTTTAGGGAACGCGTTGTTACGACACAGATTCCTGCTCGCAAACAATCTACAAAAGTTTATATCTAGGGATACGCTGAACAAGTTTCTGTGCCCAACATGCAAACTCAACTGTCCCTATGTGATGCAATATCATGTGGGTGTCAGTCCTACCAAAATGTATGGATGGATGTGTTTGTGTGTCAGCTGGGATTCGACCAGAGAGAAGCCACTCACCAGCTGGCTTGTCGTCGCTCTGGCCAGGTGGTGTGCGGTTTGGAGATCGGGTTTCCTATTCCAGCACAGGCATCGGCCGGTAAAATTCAGTTTTAAAATTAAATTCATTTCCCTGTCATAGTGGTGGTATTAAAACAACAGTGATATTCCTCAACTGCAAACAATCACCATAAAAGAGGTAGATTAATTCACACAGAAAGCCATATGTCCTCACACTCTTGACGGGCTGGGTTCCACACTCAAACCATTAGCCACCACGTCTGATGCATGCGCACCTTTATTATTCCCCACAGGCGAGTGACATCATCTGGGCTACGCCTTCTGTTTTCATTAGTACTATCCCTAACTACCTCCTAACATCCTTCCCCCCTTCATATACACGTCATATACACGCAAACTGCAATGAACCCTTTCCCTGTGACATTCGATTAGACTGTGGGAAAGAGAAAACAGGCACCCTTGACAATGTGTCTGCTATAATGCCATCTTCACTCTTGGTCATCTCCTTTCTCTCCAATTCAGCAGTTACATCTGGTACATCAAAATACAGCAAGAGAGTTTTACAGTTTTTTCTGAATTGCTAAATCACATTTCCTGAAAACTTCAACCATTTTCTCACAACTTTAAACACAAAACCAAATCTTCAAACTAGATTCACAAAACCCCCTGACTCTTCTGGCAAAATCAAACATTCTCCTCAAAACCATTTCATCTGTTCTCAAAATCAAACAATGCTTTCATATCATACACAAAGCAAGTCAATATATAAACACTACAGAGTATTCATTAGACATTACATCTGAAAATGGAGAACACAGTGTACAGGGCATGTAGTTACAGGATTTTAATTTTTTTATTATTGTAAATAGTAAGCACATTTTGCAACTGCTGTTAAAAATGTATAGTAATCCCAACTTACTATAAAGTTAATATATTATATATACTGTAAGTACTGCAAGTTATACAGTATTTAAAAAAATATATATATATATATATATATATATATATATATATATATATATATATATAGCAAAAGAGGCAGAACACAGAGACAAAGGATTCTTCTTTTGTCACGCAATAAAGAGAAAACTTGTCATACTAATTACCATCGTGCAAAGCTAGATTGTAACCACAATCAGTATGTGTTACAAACACGCTACAAAAGTTTATGACTAGGGTATATGCTGAACAGGTTTCTGCGGACAACACACAAACTCAACTGTCCCTATGTGTTGCAATATAACATGGAGTCAGTCCTACCAAAATGTATGGATGGATGGATGCGTGTATGTGTCAACTAGGAGTCACCCAGAGAGAGGCCACTCACCACTCATCGCTCTGGCCAGGTGGCGTGCGCCCTGGAGATCGGGTTTCCCGTTCCACCACAGTGGAAAAGTTCAGTTTTAAAACGTTTTCATGTCATAGTGTTGGTATTAAAACCACAATGATATTCATCAACCACAAACAATTACTGTAAAAGAAAAGAGGTAGAGTAATTAACACAGAAAGCCATTAGTCCTCACACTCTTGATAATTATATATTCCACACTCAAACCACTAGCCGCCACGTCTGACAAATGCACGTCTTATTCCCTAAAGGTGAGTGACATCATTTGGGCTATGCCTTCTGTGTTCATCAGTTCTATCCCTAACTACCTCGTAACAGCATTCTGGTGCCAAAAAAAAAGCTTGCCTGATTGCAACAATTTGAATTGAAAGAAGGTGTCTCGAGACACTTTAAAAAAAAAGTTATTTTAAAGTTGTCAAGACGTTTCAAAAATGTGGCTTCTGCACAAGATGCGGAACAAACAGCAAGATATGGTGCAATGGCCAAAGGCTGACGCAACAACGCGTTTGGTGAGAATGGCTCCTTAGAATATAATTTGTCCTGTGACAGAATTTTGCAGAACTATGCTAGAATTAAAAAATGAGAGACTATTTACAGTAATAATCCACATTTGACTGGACAATCAAAAAACTTTAAATTAAATATAAATATTAAATAAATATTTTTGGCCGTTGCAGTGTTGGAAGAGTTACTGCATTTTGGTTTTGTAATGTGGTAGGGATAGATGTGGAAATATTGAAATATTGAGCATCTTGTCGCCTAAAGTCTTTTTTCCAGTGATTGTATTTGTTTGTGCTGGTCTTTGACCACTGTGTTAGATCCAATCTTCAGCTGACTTCAAAACTTTATGGGCTTCAATGTAAAAGTTAATGAGCAGGCCTGTGGTTTGATGAACTAAAGTTGCCGTTACCTCTCATCGTCTGAAAAGGAAAGATGAGGATCATCTCTCAGTGAAGACTTTGACTGGACTGTTTTCTTTTTGCTTATGTCAACTGATTTTTATTTCTTCTCACAGGCAAAGCACTAATTCTGCATGCAACTGTGAGTTCAGCTCCTTCCCTTGTGCACTTTATAAGCTTTCCCTCACTCGTCTATTCTTCTGAGACTAATATCTTTAGACCTTTTCAAGATGAGCTACTCAGCTTTGCACAAAGTGAAGATTTAACATCACAGGAAGAGGTTTCACACTTATATAATTCTCGTTTTCTTTTCCTTTTTTTTTTCTCTCCCTTTTCTCCAAAATCTGGCATGCCCAATTCCCAATGCGCTCTAAGTCCTCGTGGTGGCGTAGTGACTCGCCTCAATCCGGGTGGCGGAGGATGAATCTCAGTTACCTCCGCGTCTGAGACAGTCAATCCATGCATTTGATCACATGGCTTGCTGAGCGTGTGGCATCTACGCACAACTCACCACATGCCCCACCGAGAGCGAGAACCACGAGGAGGTTAACGAACATGTCTCTACCCACCCTAGCAATCGGGCAAATTGGTTGCTATGGAAGTCTGACTGGAGTCACTCAGCATACCCTGGATTCGAACTTGCGACTCCTGGTGTAGTAGTCAGTGTCTTTACTTGCTGAGCTACCCAGGCCCCCATTCTCCTATTTTCTTAAAACTCTGAGATGTTTCAGAATCCCCAGGCACATTGTTCTTGTTGCGTTCAACTAGTGACATTAATTTACTTTTACTATTTGCTCCTGCAAAAGCTCTGTGGTGTGATTTTGTCTATATATTGTCTTTTAGAGTATTTTCCACTGATAAAGAAACAATTGGGTTTTTCTCATCCTTTTGGTCTCACTTAGACAGTGTTTCAGTAGACCCTAACAAAGTGTCAGTGTGTGCAACATAAACTTCAAACTTAAAAGGTGTTCACAACAACAGCAATTTGCAGTGACAAACTGACAATCCGCCTCCTGATACAGTTGGATACAGCAGTCGAGAAGGACAGTCGAATAGCAACAAAAGGTACAGCAACTTTGTGGCAGTTAATTTATTTGGTTTGTTTTAGTATTTTTGGGCTGCCAAAGTTAATGGATAAACTGACAATTTAAATATGTTTAACATTATGATTTTTTTTTTTATTATTATTGTTATATAGAATCTTTTGTTTTTACAAGGTGGTTTGTAAAGGTTACAAATGTAATAATATAATATCAAACGAAAACTAAAATTAATTTGTAAAATCAAAACAATTAGTTTGTGTTCATTTTTATTAAAAACATAAAAAACTGTATTTTTTGTTTTTCCAACAATGTCTTTATTTTCTATTTAATTTAACAGAAATATTTTAATTTAGTTGTCATATACTTCTTGCCGATTAAATCACTGTCAGTATGAACTGCCCTTAAGGGCTCAGCTGTGGAATATAATTGACAAATTGTTGGTAGTAATTTGTTTTTTGATTAATGTTATATTCAGCTTTTATTTATTTAAATGTTTTATTTATCTTGTTTTTTTTGTACAATTTGGTCATATTTCTGAATTTAAAAGGTAAGAACCAGCCATTGAATAAAAGGAAATAGGCTAAACTCACATGATTTCACCATGTATCATGCATGCTGTAACATATGCTTTTCATGTGTTTCACATGCAGATGTGGTAGGTGAGGGTTCAGTTCACCTTTACTCACAGTAGATACAGGGCTGTTATATCTTGTCAAATTCACTCAAGAGGAAAACATTCATATGTATCACACCTCTCTGTGAACAGCCTCACACTCAAACATGGTCCCTTTCACACGTCTCACTCACCCTTATTTTTCGCCGTGCAAAATCAATACTCTAATCTTCAGCCCAGCCCTTCTCAACAAGTCTATATTTCTCACAACGCTCATGTAAAGGTGACCTCTGTGAGCCATTGGTATTAATATATTTTCTGTTAGCATTAGCCTGTCCAGTAGTGCCAGTTCTAAATTAATTTTATCCATTGACATGCTTCCATCCATTCTCATCCATCCACATCCGGCCATCCGTCCGTCCAAGGGTTCAGTAACTTAAGAAAATGAACTAAACTTGATAATACAAGTCACCTTGTCATGAATGGCCTCAATGGCTTACAAAACACCTAAATGAATTCTTCATGTTATTTGCAGAATTCTTTGTTTGAGCTGTTCTTTAACAGTTTACTTTGCATATACGATGAATGTGCAAATTAATTCAAAGTACTGGGGCATCTTCAAATTGACTTTGGCTTTGTTTGAGCTCATTGTGAGATTCGACCAGCTCAGTAAACATGCTTGAATGAAGGAATTCTTCATCTGTCACTCAAAAATGTAATTAATGTACATTATTCTTTTAGAAATTCATAACCTTGAGCCAACACATACAAATGAGAATTGAAAAGAATGATTTATTGCACTAATCTGACTAAGATGAAATGACTGTGCTGGCACCATGGGGGAGGGCTTCTGTGTTGGCACAACGCTTCATATGATGTTGTTACATATTGAACATTGTTTGTTAATATTGACATAGGAAATGGAGTTCACTTGCTAAAGTGTCCAGTAGACCCATAAGTAAGATGTCGTTGGCTAGATTACTGCCCTTCATCTTGATTTTATAAATGTCCTTCATAAATACAATATTTCTGGATGTTCTGGTGGATCTTGAGATATGGAGGACACACAAACATGTACCCCAAATGTGAATGTTGCTTGTACAATTTATTTTAGTAAATTGAGCTAATGTAACACTATTTTAAAATTGTATCTATACAACCTAATTTCATTGTCCTTTTTTAAATAGAAGTTTACTGGTAAGGTTATCCATTTGCTTTTATTATTATATGAATAATGGGATTTCCATTTCCCAACATGCTTGAGACTTTCTGTTCTGTTGGCGCTTTGGGGGTTACCATTGTGGTGAAGAGTGCATCTTGACTTTATATTAAGGACAAATACATTAACTTTTTGTTTTACTTCTGGAGTGTTATACTTTACTCAAAAATCAATTACTATGCAAATACCAGTGGAGTAACCAGTCTCTTCTACTTTACACCTGCCAACAGCATACAATAGCTATATATGGTAAGTTGTGTTTAACATTATATTGTGTGCAAATGCTACTAAATAGGTAGCAGCAAAAGGTTCAGGTGTTTTATTTTGATATGTAATTTTAAAGTATTTTACTAGATTAATTTAAGTTTATGCTACACATTATGTTACAGTTCAGTTTAAATCAATGCAAATAAAACCCATTTCCAATGTGTGAAACCACTGTCCACAATTTAATTAATTTCTTCCAAAGAATTATTGTTTTTGAGTGTAGGAAGAACATTTATAGGAAGGATAGGAGGAACAATTTGGTTTGGTAGAAGTGCCAACAGTAAAGGCAGGGACAATCTCTAAATCTCTTCCAAACAGCCATGTCTGGAGGGGAAGGACTAAAAAGTGCTTGTAAATTCAGGTTACAAATGAATGCCATCTCTAATCTTGAAATTACATTGGAGCAAGACAATACATGTTGAGCCTCTTTGGAACACGCAGTGGGTAATTTAATCTTATAACATGAAGATTATTTTGATTGTATTGGATTTTGATCTGTTTGTCTCCTTAATTTGCCTCTAACAGGCTGACATTTTCACAGTATTTAATAAAAGCTGCACTCGATTTGTGGCTGGGTGACAATCTTTTATTTACTTGGCGTGGATAAAACCATTAATTCACGGTAATTAATAAGTGAAGTATGGAGGGTGCGGGTACAGCTGCATCCGCTGGGAGGCTTTTATGGAAGAGACTCATTCATCTCGATTAGACACACTTAGCTTCTGATTTCCTTGTGTGGCTTTTCCATGTTAACATCAGATAGCCACTTGTAAACCACATGTCTTAACATGTCTCAACTCCGGGATTACAACTCAGCAGTTAGTGTTTTGTCCATAGATCGGACCACCATAGTCTTCTCACTAGCCTTTGATGGGTCAGCAAAAGTCTCATATGGCCAAACTTATGACTTACGACATAAAGTCTGGTCCTTATTGAAGCTTATTCTGGACAAAAAAAACGTCCATTTAAACAGGAAATATAAGGTGACCAAGCACAAATTTGTATTTGTGTGCCATTTAGTATCGGAACTTAAGCATGACAGTTTCTGCAAACTACAGAAAACACCAAAAAAACATTTAAAAGTGTAGACTTTGTGATAAGAAATTCTGATTGATTACGAAGCACTGATTATTTCACAGAATTATTTGATGTCACTAACCTTGCAAACTTTGGCATATACAGTGATTGTTTCAAACTGGCACCTAGTTAATGTACAGCTTTGTTTCAGTGCAAAATTATTAAAAGGACTGTATGCCCTTCCTCCCTGAGGTTGAATAAATTCAGCCAATCAGATAGGACCGGACAGTCAGTGAATGGATTGTGGGTGGACTGTAGGCCTGCCATCTCGGGCTGAGACAAGGCCTGCCATAACTGAATTTATATAGAAGTTTGTTATTTGTGCTGGCCTTTCCCCTGAGTGTTTTTAGAGTGGAGTGAGGCTTTCTGATGAGGTTTAAGGGGATGGACTAACCCTGAGAGACAGGTCATGGATTGAGTTAATGGTGTCTCAGTGACTTGGTGCAGAACAATTGCTTGAGGGACAATGGGCACTTTTGTCCAAAGCATTAAGGGTGTAAATACACAGTGACCAAAACTGCGAGACTTTACACAATCCCTGTGTCGATTCATCCCTATCAGCCCTTAAGAGTTGTTGCTGAAGTGCAAGGACTAATTTGTCAAGATGTGAATTAACACCTCTCAAGATGTGGCACATAGGCATAGTTAGAAAATATCGGAAAGCAAGTTTAGTCCCGAAGACCTCTTCATTCACTTAAAAGCATGAATATCTTAAAAAACAAAACAACAACTCATATAAAGCCATATACATACAATATCAGATTTACCCAACGATGTAGACCAATGTATGTCAAATTTGTTTTGTCATTATTTACCAATGTTCCAAACCTGTATGCTTATGTGAAACTTAAGAATACAAATTTTAAAGAAATTTGGTTGAATGATCATAGTATCAGAGGCTGTCATGCTCCAAAAAAAAAAAAAAAAAAAAAATAATAATAATAATAAAAAGAAATGTCCATATGACTTGTGTGCTATATTACAAATCTTCTGAACCTATTTGATGGGCAAATTTTGAGCTTGACTTGAGCTTTTGAGGTGGGAAGGATTATCAGTAAACAACAACTTGGATTAGGTTGTGGCTTCAAGTCATATTGCTGCAAAAGAAATATAGTGCACAAATCATATGGACATTTATCATATATTTTGATGTTTTGTGTGTGTGTGTGTGTGTGTGTCCTTTTTGGAGCTTACAAGAGCTATGTAGATTCTTCAAAAAATTATCCTTTTGTGATCTATGGAACAAATAACAGCATAGGTGTTTGAAATTACATGAAGGTGGGTAAAGTATGACAGAAATTAAATTTTAAAGTGAACTATTCCTTTAACTTAAGCTTGATTTACCTCATCTATATTTGTTTTCATTTTATGTAAATATTACTGCACCATCACCTAATACTCTGAAATGTTTATATTTTTGGTCCTGTTGATTTCCCTCAACAGCCAGCTGAGGCATCACAGTTATCCAACATTACATCTCCAAAATATAATCAAGGTAGTGACAATACGACAGCTGACCAATCAGATCTAATATATCCCAAGCATGGAGAACTGCTCTGTCAGGAGAATCAGCTTGGGCTGTATTAAAATTTGAGATGTGTCTAAAATTGGCCCGGCCTCTGGCTTGTGCTTAACACGTTCTATCGGGATTCTGCACAAGTCTGGGGACCAATCTTTAGGCCTGATTTATCTGATGTTTTCTAAACAACTGTCAGGGGGAAACAAATTCATCTGGGCATTAAAATACAGTAGCAGCCCCTGGCAGATTCCAGGAAGAGACCTGACCATCATTCTGCTGCCAGGCCACCATTAGCTTTATTAGAAATCCAATCCCGTTCTCTCCTGTGAACCTGGATCCATAATACATACCTGCCTTATAGAGTAAGCATAAACTGCTATTAAATTACTAAAAGAACTGCTAAAAGTGTTTCAAAGGTCATTTCATCTAATAATTTTCTAAATATATAGGCACTTTACATACTTACATATTTACAAATTTTAATAGACATTTTAACGACATAATGTCACGATTGGTTGGTGACTGCGTGAGGCAAAGTGTACAAAGTACAGTGCTGTTCAAAAGTCTGTGTGCAGTTAGAAATTATATTATCAGCAGGACAATTTGAATGAAAATTTGAATTGATAAATAAACATGAATTTAGGATGCCCCTATTTTGCTTTATGAAAGCATGCTCACACTGGCATGGACACCACAAACTTGTACTAACCCTGATGATCCATGTTATCCAGCATGATTTGGAAGTAAGGAAATCTGACCTTTTGTACAAAGGATGGCTATTTACCTAAAAATAGTTAAAGACATTGAATATATCATAACCATTTTAAATCATAACATTTCTTAAACTTGTATTTTTTTCAGGTGTAAAATAATTTTGAACTTTTCCATTATAGTGCTTGCGTAACGGGAGCCAGCTGGTAGCTAGACTGACGCTAGAGGCTGCAGCCTTTAGCCTCCTTGTTAGCGCACCCTCCTCCCATGCCAGAGATGCCGGTTCGAGTCCCGTTCGGAGCGGGACAACCAGGACCGGTTACAATGGTGCCGTGACCTGGATGGGAGTGAGGTTTAGGGGGTTGAGTGTAAGTGGAGCCAGCTGGTAGATAGCTGTGCAGTATGTAAACCTCACTCTCCTTACCTGAAGAGGTGCACTAGCAGCTGACGCTATAAACTGTAACCGTTAGCCTCCTTGTTAGCACACCCGCCTCCCATGCCGGAGATGCCGGTTCGAGTACCTTTCGAAGCAGGGCGACCAGGGCCAGTTACACATGTTTGTCTTACCTTACAGAATTGACTGTGAATGAATGATGTATCAATTATGAGATCAAGCTGTAGCAACAGAAATATTTGACGTTCTTAAATCATTTAGAAAAATAAATACCCAGAAAATATCCCATGCGGTTTTGCACCTCTGTCTTCTTCTTTATTATTGCTCTCTTGAAAGTATCCGTTTTACCATGTGGGATTTTAGACCGTGATTGCCCCATATTTTTGGTAGAAACAGTGCCGTAAAGCTAATAACTGCCTTTAGTCTCCCTGCACTCTTCTGCCTCTCTTAGCTGCTGACAATTGCATGTTTAATATTGTTGAAATGCTATTAAATCAGATGTATTTCTCTTTCTACGAAATGTTGCTATTTTTGTGAGATTGTGTCAGCTTTAGGCTAATGCTGAGGGGTAAAGCACAGTGCCTGTTCTGAGCAGAGAAAGCTCTTTTTAATATGAAACCTAATCCAGAAATATCTTGGCAGTGCACCCTGGCTGTTCTTTAATGTGTGGTTCAATTCTGTGCTGATATAGTGCATTAAACCCCTCGGAAATGGCAACTCTGTCTCCTATAAGCTCTCACTCACCACTGCTCTCTCTCAAAGTTTTCACGCAGCAACAATGACGAAGGGGCATCGTATTGTCTCTGCAACACGTGTTCTGGGATAGCCATCTTATCTCCCCACTCCAGGCCCATGTAAACACAAAAGCGCTCTTTTTTCCTCTCTATTTTTCTCCTCCTCTCCATCCATCGCTCTCACTGATGTGACTCTGAAATGTTCCTGCAAAGCGCTAAGGTGTTGTGTGCGGTTGTGTGTGCACGGCGTGTAGCGGTGGCTCGTTCATTCCCTCGCTTCCCCCTCAATCTACTCTTCTTTGTTTACCCAACAGTTGTGTGACAGAGAGCACAACACATGCCTATTAGGGCATTTGTGCAGCAGGGAGAGATTACAGCCTCCAGTTTGCTTTTTAAATAAACTCCCACTCACTGCACTGAAATCTGGGTGTGATAATCCCTCTCTATGCCAGCACTGATAGACAGTGATGGAAGGCAATCTAGTGGAAGGCTGTTCCTTTTTTTCCGCCCCTAGACACTACTGTAAAGTAGCCATTAATTTTTTTATTACAAACGTGCATATTATGCATTAAAGTGATTCATGCATTGTAATGTGCATTTACAATAAAAGAGGTATTAGAGATGACATCACCAGTGGCAACACACATGCACATCAATATTGTGATTTTAATGCAATTTGGGGAGGAAAACCCAAGTAAACACATCACTCTATTTACTGTAATGGGATTACAGTAAACGTAATTACATAAATGTAGTGTGCAAGTGTGGGTGAGTAAGGTGGATTATTCTAACCATAGTGTTAATACAGGACAGCCGTGGTATGGAAATAATTTAATCACAGAACATGGATGTGGCAGCGTTTCATGTGGTCATTAAACAGGGCTCTGAGCTGCAATGCATAAACAGTTTAATCGGGTGGACAGTCACCAGTATTTTTGTTAATGAAAACAGTTTTTCACTGCTAGATTTTATTTCCAGAAACTTTTTTCTTTAGTCAGTTTTTATTTTTTGTGGGTGTAACTTTAATTGCAGTAGCGAGATGAGGTTCTTTAAACATTTATCATATGCAATGGACATTTCAGACTTTAACAAGCGTTGCCGTAGTCTTGTAGAGACATGTCATCCACTTTTTCAGCTTTGTATGATGAATCTTAGGTTTTTTTATGTGTTTTAATCACAAATCATGTTGTAATTGCACCTTACAAAGTGCAATTAGAGGGCTGAAGCCTGCTATTTAATTTACGACAATCTTTCACCCGATAGCTTGATTTTCATTATCAAAGATGGATAGCGAGAGGGAGAGTTATGCAGCTCTCAGCTCTATCATAAATGCCTTCAGTCCTTTGATCTTGTACCTGATTCAGACCCTCAAAGATAACTCTCAATCTCTCTCATTCTCTCTCCTCCACAAGACATAACTGTATGCATGAGTGTCTATTGTCTAATTAACAATGATTTTAGAGATTAGGTTCAAAATGGATAAAAAAGGATTAGTGTCTCATTGGAATTTGCTTGATATAGTGGGGCTGTATAAGACCATCATTTTAAGTTTTTTAAAAAGTTTTTTTTTGTTTTGTTTTGCAAATAGTAGGCATTGAATATTCAGGCATGCCCACACAAGCGAATCTCTAAACATCTCGGTATTCTCGAATCTCTAAACATCTCTGTGTTTATGTCAAATCCACATATAGTCCAAACTCCATGTATGCGCATTCATCATATTATGCAGTGTACCTAAACTCCTAAAACTTTACTACATCTGTACACTCTTTCAATGCATTAGCATAAATGAAAACTACAACTATGAGAATTAGGATCTCATTACCATATGCTTCACAGGAAAAGCATGGAAATCAGTACACAAGTGTTGTAGTGTAGGAAGGAAATCATAAACACACTCATTAGCTTTCATGAGTCTCTTTTGTTTCCATTGTTAACTGTTCTAAACTTTGCAAAGTTTTTGAAGAAATATCTTGAAGCATATTTGTAAAAGCGTGCATTTTCATATAATTTGTATAAACTTTATATTGTATTTCCTTCTTTCCTAGTCTTTTCTATCTAATTTTCTTGCTTAACAACTGATTATGTATAGAATACAATAATATCATAACACTCTGGAAGGCAGCCATGAAGCAGTCCTCTGTTGACTGATCAATTCAACACTTCGAGTGGAAAAGGATGGAGAAGGTGCTCTGGGCAGGATTCATGTAGATATGTTGATATGAAATTCAAGGACTTATGAAAAATCAATTTCACATTTCCAAGAACCAAACACAAACCATGGAGCTTTAATCAACTATTGATTATTACAATGAGCTTCATACATATGTGGTTGTCATGATAAATATTAGTAATGCAGTTATGCACAGTATATTTAAAAAAAAACTAAAATATTCCAATGTAGAAGGTTAAGTGTAGTCATCATTTCAAGAAGTTTTAAAGACACTAATGTATGGAGGGCCATCCATATCATGCAAATGTACCATCCATACATAAAGGATACACATATAAAAATGATATAAATTTGGTCAATAAATATTTAATATTTTTAATTAAAAAAGCAATAATTAGCATTGTCGAGAGGCATTTTGAGTTTTATCCAAAGTGACAAGTGAGGAACTCAATAACACTGATGATTTATTATAAGTAACCAGTAACATGAAATGTGTCAAAAGTAGGGCTGGGATAAACGATTATTTTTTAAACGATTAATCTAGCGATTTATTTTTTCGATGCATCGATTAATCTAACGATTCATATTTTTTTTCAGTCCGATTCGATTTCGATTCGATTAATCAACTTTCATCGGGGGTGGGGGTGTATAAAATGTAAAAAAAAAACATTTGCCGGGAGTTTGATTGACTGGCGATCTGATCATTCAATCATAATACGCCATTTTTGTCCGACAAAGTAGTCAGGAGAGAAAAGATTAACGTCGGTGGATTTGAATTTGAATAATTGATTGTAGGCTACTGTACTGACATCTTTCCGCGGTTAAAACGACAGTCCTTCTGATGTAGGCTACATTCATGTTTAGCCTATTTGATGCTATAAATTAACCAAGGAAAAGGTGATCGGTTCACGAGCAGCTTTAACTGAGGCAATCTGTCACGACACATTAAAGAGCCACAAAATAGTAGGCCTATTTATGGTTTAATTTTCTTTGAATGACCAAATTTGAAAGTTGAGACTTTATTAAATGTTACCTGCTTGGTCCTGTCTGTCAGCGCGTTGTCAGTGTCCTCTATGTATTTTTCACGACATTCATAGCTATAAGCGCATTATTAATAGCTATAAGCGAAAACTTTAGTTGTCGACAACGTATTATAGCCTACTCCAACATCGAGTGCAAAGTGGGGAGTTGAAAAAAAACTTACGGTGCTCTGTCAGCTGCTCCCGGGTGGCGCCTCTTCAGATGCTGGTGCATTGCCGTGGTGCTAGAATGGAAGGCCATCTCCATTTTGCAAAGACGACATATCACGGAATTGTTTCCTTTTAAATTAAAGAATTCCCATACTTTAGAGGAACGAGTGCATGCCGCCTTGCTTGTCTGATAGTCTGAGGAGCCACTCGTGTTGCTACTACTCGCCTGCGCCGCCATCTTTGTTTTGGGTCCGACGAATCGACGCGCATATTTTGCGTCGACGTATTTGTTGCGTCGACGTCATCAATGACGTCGACGCGTTGTCCCAGCCCTAGTCAAAAGACAAAGTGATGAAATTGCACAGAAAAATCGTCTTGTACAGAGATGAACATGAGACAAAGTGAAACTTCTGTGAAAGGACTGTCTTTTTTTCAAGAGTAAATGGATTAACAGGCTCATGGAATAAATGTGTCTTTAGAAGTTTCTTGAATGTAGCGAGTGACTCTGGGCTGTTCGGGTAGAGCTGGGAAAATAATTTCAACAACGAGGTACAGTGAAAGTCAAACTTCTGGAAAGTGATATTGCACCTCTTTTTGTTGGTACAATGAGGCACTGCTTACTCCCAGACCAATGACTATAGGTTTCCAGCATTAGTGTCTTGATCTTAATGTTGGTAGGTAGCAACTGGCAGCAAGTAAAGCGACACAAACGAGATTATCACTGAGCACCCTTCGATCATAAAGAAATTTGTATAATCAATATTAACAGTTACCAATGTTTTACACTGCAAGCAGCAGGTAAACATGCAGGAATCGGTGAACCTTTTTAAACTGTGCTTCAAACTTGAATCTTTCTGTTTGTACCCCTTGTGACGTTCACTTTATTCTTTGAAACCTTTTATGCCTCTTTGTTTTTTGTTTCAGTTTGTGGCATTTGTTACATTTTGAAATCATTGGTGTGGAGGAGGGATGTTTATCATAGATCGTATTGCTTTATAACAGATCATATTGCTCATATAATTCATCTGTGGTTTTTCAGTTTGTTTATAAATATAGAAAACCCATGATTTCCCAGTCATGTTATAGTGGATATTCACTTCCCGCTGTGATATTGGGAAGGTGTTACAACAATGAGATTCAGTGTAACCGATTGTAGAGATATAGGTATGTGTGTTGTTCTTTACAGTGCAGATTCATTTTAAGGGTTCACGGTGACAGTAAAGGTGACCAGCCATCAGACTAAGGAAGCCACAGTGAAAGTCTATAAACGCAAACCCTTTTAATCCAGACTCTATTTCCTCGGGGGGTTCTGATGGCGACAAAAAGGCTTCTCAAAGCCACTGGCAAGATGATGTGACTTTAATATGGCCTGCACTTCTCCACATGACTTAGTTGAAATGAAAAAAAAAAAAAAGGTTTCAAAGCTTTATCCAGTCTGGATGTAATACATGAAGGACAGATATTCAATGGTTTATTACCCTGTTCTTAGAGGTACTGTGGTATGGTTTTTAGCTTAAAAGAATAGTTACATTCTACACCCAAAAATGAACATCTCATAATTTCCTCACCCTCATGCCATCCCAGATGTGTCTGAAATTATTTCTTCTTCAGAACAAGATTCTTCAGAAGATTTACAGAAGTATATTTCAGTAAATGGGTGCCAAAATGTTGAAGCTCCAAAATCCACATAAGGGCAACATAAAAGTAATCCACATGACACCAGTGGTTAAATCCATGTCTTCTGAAGTGATATGATAGGTGTGGGTGAGAAACAGATCAACATTTAAGTCCTTTTTGCACTATTATTTCTCCTCCCTGGTCAGTCAGTCATCCCTATGCCCTAATCCCTTCAGAGGGTTTTGTCATCAAGAGTGAGAGCTTCAGAGAGTTGAAGGGTGTAGGTCTCAAAAATATCAGTCATTCGGAACGCACTTCAGCATCATCTATCCAAGCCAAAGGAGCCGCTGCAGAAATGCCGAAGTTAATGCCATCACCTGGACCTAATCAGTAATATTTGTACAAGGTTTTGCCTTACTATTAACTATTTTCAGAATGTAAACCGAAAAAAAAAAAAGCTTTAAAGGGTAACTAAACACCTGCTCAGAGTCTGACTCCACCCACTAGAAATATTTGAAAATGCTGGAAAAGTGGGAAGACCCCGGCGGGGATAGAGGGAACGAACCGAGTGCGGGGCTGAGCGGTGGGGGGGGGGGGTTGGTTGGATACCTGAGACTCGTAGTGACGGATTAATTGACAGCTGCTGTCAGACTCTATGTTATTATTATTCCTCACACGGTCGCAAGACGACATGTACATGAATCTGGCGTGGTGAGCTGGAACCTGCTTACGTCAGCTGTCACCGCTTACGTCACGAGTACCGCAACAGCCAATAGGAAAATTCAACTGCAGTAGCCACCGTTCAACCTGAAGAGGGCAGCACTCAGACGTTTTTACACCATATATTGTAGAATTAAAACACTTTATATACAAATGTCAAAAAAATTACTTGAATCAATGACCAGTACTAATAAAGCCCCATGCTTACAGCTCATTAACTAAAAAAAGTTGGTTTAGGGTTTAGTTACCCTTTAAATCTTTTAGACTATATGAAGAAATTTAAGCTTCATGTTTAAATATTTGCTTTATTTAAAAAATATGAACCAAAAAAATAATCACTATACATATATACAGTATATGGTCAATTATTAAATAAGTAAAATGCTAAAATGCCACTGTGTATATGTATTTTATTTCAACCCATTTATTAGAATAACACATCAAGTGAATTTATAGGAAAGTTGCACAAGCAAAAGACAGTTTGTGGTGAGTTGTACGTGGATGCTGTGGAGAATATCGCAAAGCCTCCACACGTGCTATGTCTCACGGTAACGCACTCAACAAGCCACGTGAAAAGATGCATGGATTGACTGTCTCAGACGCGGAGGCAACTGAGATTCATCCTCTGCCATCCGGATTGAGTCACTACACCACCACGAGGACTTGGAGTGCATTGGGCATTCCAAATTGGGGAGAAAAGGGGAGACATTTTTTTTTATTAAATAAATGTCAAGCAGCACCATAAACAATCAAACTGTCATGACATATGAAATATTCATGAATGACATTTTTACAGTCCAATAGTGTCTGTCCCGTCATTCAGTAAGCAATCCACTCTGATCTGAGCCAAAAACATACAGTCCATGCTGAAATGTTCTGAATACGCAAGCATAATACAATCCATGGTGATGTTGGGTACTTCAGCTGGCTTCAACAGGCCAAAGCAGAGATGCTGGTCTTCTCTGGAGTGACATCTCACACATCATCCGATATTACTGCTCTTAAAACATGGTGCACATCGCCGGAAATGCATAAAAAGATCAAAGACGTCCATATAGTTGATGTGTACAGAAGACTAACATTTAAAATGATCACAGATGGGTACAAAAACGGTCCAGTACACCTTCAAAGCAGCACAACAGCAAGAGCGCAAACAGCAAGATGAAACACAATGGAGGTCACCTTTTTAGAGTAATAACTTAACATGGCATCTTTTAAAAGTGACGCGAGATGTATGATAATGGTCAAAGCCGTTCGTCTAGTGTAGGTTTATGTAGAAAAATATTTAAATCCAAATAGTCCAGGTGTCCTGTGCAAATCTCCTTTGGATGAATCTCTCCTCTTCACTTGTGTGAAACTCCTCTGACTGAGTGACTGAGCTCCAGTGGGCGGGGCCAAGGGTGCAATGGCAAGAAATTGGCATTGATGTCTTGCTGAAGATGCAGTCATATGCGGATGTATTTGGTCCTTGTGATGTCACAAATTCCACAAATTCCAAATGGCCTGTTTCTAAAGCCTGGTTTAAATAAATTATATTTTTCTATTAAGGAGGACGTTTTCAGTTCTGAAAATAACAGTACGTTTTTATTGTACAATGACCTCTTAATGTCAAAAGATCAAGGACAATTTGATTCCTCATGTCATGACCCCTTTAAATGAAAAACACCCCCACAGCATGATGCTACCACCACCATGCTTCACCGTTGGGATGGTATTGTGCAGGTGATGAGTGGTTCCTGGTTTTCTCCTGACATGATTTTTGGAATTGAGGCCAAACAGTTCAATCGTCATTTCATCAGACCAAAGAATCTGGTTACTCACAGATTGAGAGTCCTTTTAGGTTCTTTTTTGCAAATTCCAAGTGGGCTTTCATGTGTCTTGCACTGAGGAGAGGGTTCCATCTTGTCACTCTGAGTGTTGCAGTGATGGTTGACAATCGAGTTCTTGGTCACCTTACTTACCAAGGCCCTTCTCCCCCGATTACTCAGTTTGGCCAGGCAGCCAGCTCTAAGAAGAGTGCTGGTTGTTTCAAACCTCTTCCATTTAAGAATTGTGGAGGCAGTGTGCTCTTGGGAACTTTCAATGCAGCCGGAATTGTTTTGTTGCCTTCCCCAGACCTGTGCCTTGACACAATCCTGTCTCTGAGCTCTGCAGGCAGTTTCCTTGACCTCATGGCTTGGTTTTTGCTCTGATATGCATTTTCAGATGTGAGACCTTATATAGACAGGTGTGTGCTTTCAACATCAAGTCCAATCAACAGAATTTGCCACAGGTGGACTCCAATCAAAGTTTAAAAACATCTCAAAGATGATCCAGAGGAATGGAATGCACCTGAGCTAAATTTCAAAAGTTAAATCAAAGGGTCTGAATACTTATTTCAATGTGATATTTCATTTTTTTCTTTTTAGTCAATTTGCATAGTTATCAAAACTCAGTTTTTTACTTTATGAATGCACTGTGTGTGTGTATATATATATATATATATATATATTATATATATATATACACTCACCTAAAGGATTATTAGGAACACCATACTAATATTGTGTTTGACCCCTTTCGCCTTCAGAACTGCCTTAATTCTACGTGGCATTGATTCAACAAGGTGCTGAAAGCATTCTTTAGAAATGTTGGCCCATATTGATAGGATAGCATCTTGCAGTTGATGGAGATTTGTGGGATGCACATCCAGGGCACGAAGCTCCCGTTCCACCACATCCCAAAGATGCTCTATTGGGTTGAGATCTGGTGACTGTGGGGGCCATTTTAGTACAGGTGAACTCATTGTCATGTTCAAGAAACCAATTTGAAATGATTCGAGCTTTGTGACATGGTGCATTATCCTGCTGGAAGTAGCCATCAGAGGATGGGTACATGGTGGCCATAAAGGGATGGACATGGTCAGAAACAATGCTCAGGTAGGCCGTGGCATTTAAACGATGCCCAATTGGCACTAAGGGGCTTAAAGTGTGCCAAGAAAACATCCCCCACACCATTACACCACCACCACCAGCCTGCACAGTGGTAACAAGGCATGATGGATCCATGTTCTCATTCTGTTTATGCCAAATTCTGACTCTACCATCTGAATGTCTCAACAGAAATCAGACTCATCAGACCAGGCAACATTTTTCCAGTCTTCAACTGTCCAATTTTTGTGAGCTCTTGCAAATTGTAGCCTCTTTTTCCTATTTGTATTGGAGATGAGTGGTACCTGGTGGGGTCTTCTGCTGTTGTAGCCCATCCGCCTCAAGGTTGTACGTGTTGTGGCTTCACAAATGCTTTGCTGCATACCTCGGTTGTAACGAGTGGTTATTTCAGGCAAAGTTGCTCTTCTATCAGCTTGAATCAGTCGGCCCATTCTCCTCTGACCTGTAGCATCAACAAGGCATTTTCGCCCACAGGACTGCCGCATACTGGATGTTTTTCCCTTTTCACACCATTCTTTGTAAACCCTAGAAATGGTTGTGCGTGAAAATCCCAGTAACTGAGCAGATTGTGAAATACTCAGACCGGCCCGTCTTGCACCAACAACCATGCCACGCTCAAAATTGCTTAAATCACCTTTCTTTCCCATTCTGACATTCAGTTTGGAGTTCAGGAGATTGTCTTGACCAGGACCACACCCCTAAATGCATTGAAGCAACTGTCATGTGATTGGTTGATTAGATAATTGCATTAATAAGAAATTGAACAGGTGTTCCTAATAATCCTTTAGGTGAGTGTGTGTATATATATATATATATATATATATATATATATATATATATATTATAGTTTAGAGTAAAATGTGTCTGACACATTGTCTTTGTCTTAACATGTTTCGTTACAGTCACCCTTCCACCAAAATGTATAAGCTGTTATTCTTTAATTACAAAAATATTCCTTAATAGTCGTGCATCATGACTATTGTTGTATCAAAGCCTTTAGTTCTTCAATTTTATGCTAAAGAAACAAGATGAATATAGCAAAATGCTTCAGGAAAACTCTGTGCTGCTCCTCTGATGTCACTAAAATCACCAGTGCACAAGAAATGAGAAAAACATCTTAAGTTGGATCCCCACTCAGAGCTGTGGCCCCTCGCTGTTACTCTTGGTGATTGCCCACAAAATTGCTTAGCATGCATGGCAGGCAGCCGGGCCATGAAAGCGTGTTCTTTCCCTCCTCCCCTACTACTTCCAAGCTGTCTGTGCCACCAGGAAGACTTCCCAGAGCCACTAGTGAAGCACTGCACCAATGATGATTAGTCTAATGAGTGATTAATTAGGGAGCATGCTGCAGGGAGGGCGTAAGGCATTGACCTCTCAGAGAGGCCCAGAGAGAGAGAGAAACAGAACTCATAACCTCTGGAAGAAAGGATTCAGTTGTGAAATGTGATCCACAGAGTTGAGGCTCTGTGTTATGTATGATTAATCTTTATAATAGAGGCGGTACTTTTTTTTTTTTTTTTTTAATCTGTCTGGATCATGATTTACTGGTATCAAATTTAGAGGTAGGGGAAACAACGATATTTCAGAGTGTTTTGATATTTTACCTTACAATATTGTATCAATATTATAATGCCAAGAATCAATATTTTTAGTTACATTTTTTTACAATAACATTTTTTATATTTAAGAAAATATTAATAAAAAAATTAAAATACTGTAAATATAAATATATATATATTTTAAATCGTTCAAAAAGGTGAAACATACTGCAGTATTAAGTCAACGAACACTCGATTATTTCTGATCAATAAAAAAAATTAGAGCTGTCAATATTAACGCCTTAACCCATGCGATTAATTAAACAAGTTTCATGTGTTCAGTTTATTCTAAATCATGATTAGCACATTTACCATTTATAAAGCATAAACCAGCAAAAACACTGGTGGCACTAGGGCGGAACCTTTTCAATGTGTTCTTCTGGAGTCATTATACTAACACACATCACAACACACACACAACAGCGATGGGTGAAGGCCCCCTAATACTACTTGTATTTACAAAACAAGCCCAGATGGAACTTGTGACAGAAAGAGAGTACTTTGCAGCCTCTTTAAGGCACAATTTAATTACCACAGAAGCACGTCAAGTCTTAAATATCACCAAAATGGAACAGAAGGAGATGTTGTCTGCTATGCTTTTCATGTGGAGTTCAAAGCGGGGCTTGCCGCTGACATTGATGCCCTGACTAGAAACATGAACGTTGCTTCACAATTGCTGTAACAAAGTGGATAGCCACAATCTGCCGGCTGATTAATATTGTGGAGGATTAGAGTTTAAGAGATGTAATGCCCATTGCAATGAACATGCAACCTATGGTGGGGACCGGTTCTTTCAATTAGTCAACCTCCCACTTAGACTTTTGGAAACTTTTAATGTTACTTTAATTGGTGCTATTTTAGTGCATTCCTATATTTATACTGTGTTTGGAAAAACATGTATAAAGCATTATATTGTTACATATTGTTTTGGTGTCTTTATTAAAAAGGAAATAAATGCATTTTGAAAGAAAAGAAGGATACATGTAGTCAGATTTCAGCACTTTCAAAATCTGTGCTTAATCGCGATTAACCACGAAAAGCTATGTGATTAATCGTGATAAAAAAATGTATTGACTGACAGCACTAAAAAAAAATTACCGACTGACAGCACTAATAAAAATGCTAACTCAACACTAGTTAAATGGACACTCTGTAAAACGTGTCTTTATGTTTGCTGACACCAAGTAGCATAGATGCATCAACAAAAAACATTCTCTGTGACAGATGTCATGGTTAAATTTTGTAGTAGTTGGAATAGTTAATTAATGGTTAATTTGATCCATGTTTGAAAGTGACTAATTAAAAGGGATTATTGAGATAAATCAAGTAATATTCGGCTGGTCATATGACGTTTAACGTTGATCGCTTAGTGTCACATGTTCACTGACCGCCAATTAAATTAATCTTATCTTCCGATGAAGTTTTGGCAGTGTCAGAAATTTTGTGTGACGTACAAAGCCCAGTTGATATAAAACCCAATCTGGTCTGTCAATCCGGATAGTTGGGACCAAGTCATGGCCCCAATGTGTATTGTGCATGTCACTCAGTGTGCCATATTTTTTACCCAAGATCTCAATAGGACCATATTGTACAGTCTGACAAGCATATGACCTATTAGTATTGAGTATTCATCTCATGTGAATGTACATTATTTTAAACATATTTTTTTCACAAATACTTTTCTACTATTACCATTTCTTTCTTTTTCAGAGATTAACAGTTAGTAACAATATTATAGAGTGAACCTTTTTAGAATTTAAAGAAATCCCTCTTTCTTTAGTGACACTGACATGCCTATGCTTTACGTTATTTCTATGGCTCTACAATGATGTAAAGTGAGAAGTTCAGTCCAATGAAGATAAATGGGAAACAAGTGTGTGTAAGATCACATTATTGTGCCGTTTAAAATTGCAATACACTTAATGTAAAAAGATCATTGTATCACAACCCAGATAAACTATATTGTATTGCCAGGTCGTTGCTGATTCCCACTCTTATCTAATGAGAGCCTAAACTCTTTAATCTCAACATACCATCATTTGAAGCACATATCTGAGGCAGTAAATGAAGGAATACCGTTCTTACTCCTTTCAAACAGAAAACTAATGGACGAAAACTGCCAGAAACAAAAACTTACTTGGCAAATGAGGTTGAGCATCAGATTTACAACTGCGGGCAAGTTTTTCCACATCTCCACTTCAGAACAAGCAGTTATTGAGTAGAACTTGGCTTATGGGTGACTTTTATTTGAGCGTTTCTATTCTAGAGTACATGAGGGTATCATGGAGACAGAGGATATATAAAAGGATTTCTCCGTTTATACAATTGGCATACTCGATTTGATTCAGCATTCCCTCTGTAGGCATAATTAGCATAACACAGTACCGTGTGTTATGTGAGCAGATCAGGCACACACTGTTACAGAACGCAATCTCTTTTGTGCCCACTTACGCATCCCATCTCATCTCATGTCTCCTTCCCCTCCAGCACAATCCAGACTTTTTAAACTACTTTGAACAGAATTATCCAAGTAGCTTGATCATGCTGAGCAAGGCCTATTCAGTGCAGCGCAGGTAAAAGCTGTTTGGTAAGCTTCCTCTGACAAGAACTAATTAAAAAAAAAGAAAGAAAAAGG
Source organism: Xyrauchen texanus (assembly GCF_025860055.1). NCBI lineage: Eukaryota > Metazoa > Chordata > Actinopteri > Cypriniformes > Catostomidae > Xyrauchen > Xyrauchen texanus. The sequence goes on along the minus strand of NC_068315.1, from coordinate 10,311,746 downwards.
ATGAAAAGACAGAGTACTTCACAAGCCATTCACAGTGTATCACAGGAACAGGCAAGAATTGATTGCACTGTACAAGGTGGAATGTGCAAATGCATATGTGTGCCGGTTAGATATCTGGAGGGGGAATTTAACTATGCACTGGTTTCCTTGCAGTTTTGATGATGATAATCCTGGTGGGTGCTCCTGAACTGTAATTTCTCAGATCTGAGACGCTTGCAAGTAATTAACAACCTGCTCTGTGCAGCCTTTACTCAGTTCTCTGCCCTGATTCTCTCAGATAGCACCATGAATGTGTGTTACTGACTACTCTACTGAAAAGACCAGCTAAGACTGCCACTGTTATATTTTGTTGTCTTTTCTGCTGAAAGACCCTTCTTGTAGAGCAACATGAATTCCAGGCTGGTTTATGATTGTAGTGATGGTTTGGTCCTGGTCTATCTGGTGGGCCAACATGCTGTTCACCATCAACTCTTAGCCGGCAAAGATGCTAGAGCAGCATGGCCTTTCTTGTTTAGCTTGTTGACCACAGAGATTTGGCTGCTTAAATGGGTAGTTCACACAAAAAATGTAAATTCTTACCATCATCTCATTCCAAACCATCAGTACAACTTTCTTCTATCCTTGTATCCCCAAAGGTGAAGTTTAGCAGAATGTTCAAGGTGATCTCTTCCTTACAATTACTTACTGGATGGGGACCAGGGGCTTTCAAGCTCTTATAAGGGATAGTTCACCCTCATGCCATCCCAGATGTGTATGACTTTCTTCCACAGAACACAAAGTTTTAGAAAACAATTCAGTTCAAGTCCATTCGGTGGAAGTGAATGTTGGAAAAAACATCAAAGCTCCAAAAAGGACATAAAGGCAGCATAAAAGTAATCCATAAGACTCCTGTGGTTAAATCCAAATCTTTAAAAGCAATAGGATAAGTGTGGGTGAGAAACAAAACAAAAATTCAGTTTTTACTATAAATCTCTACTTACACCAGCTCTCCTATGTGCATTCACGAAAGTAGTTCTTCTCTTTTTTGCAATTTACATTCTTCATGCACATCGCCACCTAGTGGGCAGGGAGAAAAAAATAGGGATAAAGCAAAAGAAAATAATAAATTAGTCAAATTTGCACAACAGCCCAGTGGGTGGAAACAGAAGAGCTCTTGTGAAAGTGCAGAAGAAGGCTGTGCAAATGTAGATTTATAGTAAAAAAGAACTTAAATATGAATCTCCTTTTCACCCACACCCATCATATCACTTCAGAAGACATGGATTTAACCACTGGAGATGTATGGATTACATTTATTCTGCCTTTATGTGCTTTTCAATGTTTTGAACATTTATTTGCAACATGAGACCTACAAAGCTAAAATATTTTTCTAAAAATTTCTGTTTGTGTTCAGCAGAAGATAGAAAGTCACACACACCTGGGATGGCATGAGGGTGAGTAAATGATGAGAGAAGTTACATTTTTTTAGGTAAACGATCCCTTTAAGAGGGGAAAAACATAACAAAATTAAACTATATGGATTCACTACAAAATATTTATATATATAATATAAGTCATAGTAAATACTTTTTTACTGAAAGTCTTGTTTGATAGCAGTGGATATAATTCACTTTGTTGTATAGAAAATAGTAGATTTGCACTTTTTTTTTTTTTTCAATGTACAGTAGATTAATTAATATCCATTCCACAAATATTAGTCTATTTGTGTAATGCCTCAAAATCTGCCTTAGAAGGAAACAAACTGGCTCATTTGCATTACATTTGAGATCCACCATTGTTTGGCCAAAAACAGCTCCGATAAGGAGACTGGCTTCTGATTAGATGTTTGTTTGTTTGTTTGTTTGTTTTTATGAATATCACCTAAGTTATGAATTAGGCAAGGTGGCAGGACTTCTGGAATTTGTATTTTTTAAGTTTGATGGCAAATGTTGAGGGTATTAGATTAGGTATTACCTTCAAGGAACACAATGAGCACTTTTGTTCATTTGCCTGGAGGTTGCCTGTGGAGATTGTGGATCACTGATGTAGTGCACACTGGGTGATTACATTTAAAATTTGGATTCAGGTCTCGTCTCTGAAGTTTTATGGACCTTTTACGCAAGATTTATCATGTCTTACTTGGCTCTGGTAATTCCATTCAGAGACTATATGGCAACTCTTCACTCACATATTAAACAGTTTTAGAACCTGACAAATGTACTCTCACTGAAGTACAAAAGAAAAATAATATAGTATACTTAATCCCATGGATCTTTGTCATGACAAAGCAAACAAAGGTAAAGCAAACCTTAAAGGCATAGTCACCCCATCTTTATCATGACAAAGCAAACAAAGGTAAAGCAAACCTTAAAGGCATAGTCACCCCAAAATGAAAATTTATGTCATGTGTTTCACTTAAAGTCATGCAGGTTTCGAATAACATGAGGGTGAGTAAATGATGACAGAATTTTCATTTTTGCTCTATCCCTAACAGTTTTCAGAACATGACAAATGTATTCTCATGAAAGTAAAAAAAGAAAAATAATAAAGTACACTTAATCCAAGATAGCTCTATCATATCATAGGTTAACCGAACCTGAACCAACATGGAATTTTGACTCAAAGAGTTGTGACAAGAGTGTTGATGACGACTTAAGGAGTGCTAGTCTGGCCAAGAGGTTAAAACAATTCCCACCCAATCATACGAACAGCACAATGGAATAGCTGTCACATGTGAAGACAACAGAGGTGATGGAAGCGGACAGGGCTGTGGTTTGCGTTCAGGTGGAGTGTCCCCGCTAATCCGATTTGACGTTCAAATTTGCTGCTTGAGAGGAGCAGCTAGCCAAGCTTTGAAAAGAGCAGCGGGCCTCCTTCAACACGTTTCAGAAGGTGTAGGGTTATGGAAGATTGGCCACGGAAGATGGGGGTGGTTGACCCAGCCATATTTCACTATTAGACTGTGACTGGAGTCATGTTTTGACCACTTGCCCCCCTTCTACCTCATTCCCGCTCGCTGCAGCTACATTGTGCTATTTCCATATTGCCTCTACTAAAAGCTTTTGTCAACATTAGTCATTGTCAAAGCAATTTTTTTCCCCATGCCACAAGAGTGATTCTCCATTTTGTTCATCAGATGTTTATTTGTTGTTAGTTTATACCTGTGGGAATTGTACATTGAGATTCAGAAGCACAAGCTAAAATCGCATAGTAAAGTGGCATTTCACAGGGCACACTTAAATAAAAGTAGCTATTAGCATATGGCTTCTTGCAGTCAGTGGCCTTGTCACTATGTGAAGATCTCATTATAGTCGTGCCCCCTCCAGTGGCTCACAACCCTTCATGAGCTCTAAATTTCTCTCTGTCATTCTATTTTTACCCCTCCCTGTATACCATATGTTGCACAGGGACTAATTAGCTGAGATGTAGACCTCTGTGATCCGTCCCCAGCAGTACCGGGCATTGGGAAAAATAAAACATGCTGCAAAAAGCTGCTCAATTTTCTAGGTGTAGCTAAACAATCACACACACACACACACACACACACACACACACACACACACACACACACACACACACATACACACACACACACATATATATATATATATATGTGTGTGTGTGTGTACTGTATATTTATTTATAAGTAATTTAAATATAGATTTGGATTTAATATTTACCATTTAATATTTATTTTACATAATACAGCCAAAAAACTGCAGTTAATGAAAGTGACTCTTACATATATATTTGCATTTAATATTTACTCTTTAAATATTTATTTGAATCTAAATTAATTAGTTTTTACAGTAACATTATACAACATTTTTCATGCTTGTTTGTACTTAATGTGTGCAATTTTACATCAAGCCGCCAATATACTGCAGTTAATGAGAGTGACTTTTACCTCTGTAAGTTGTGTTTTACCCCGAAGGCTTTCTGATATTGCCATCTACATTAGTTGTTTAGATAATTGAAATTGCAATGTTACAAAATAAATAAAGTCATGAAGATGGATCATGACTTTTAGGTCTCTGTGGACATTAAACTGGTCAATTAACCTAATTGCAGACTCATAAAAAAAGACCTTAACCGGTGACATAATGCATTCATTATTCAGACTGACCCTGCAAATGGATCCCCTAAATGAAGCTAAATATAGAGTAAGATAAAACTGTAAATCCTGTTTCATTGGTATAAAGTCTTGAGTATGTGTTAGTTAATGTTGGAGAGAAAATTGTCTTTAATTAACATGGATCTGGAAAAGGTTAGCGTCATGTATCACTGCACAGGCCAGCGAGAAGTTTCTTTTAATTGGAGATTGGAAAGCTCTGACCAGAACGGGGGGGGGGGCATTTACTTCAAGTTCTGATAATATCATGTAATTGGAGAGAAATCTGTCACAGAAAAACTTGTACCCACATCCTCAAAGGCTTGCACTTTAAAGCAAGATTAATTATGTTCCGGCTTCATTCTCTAATTGTGTATACCGAGATAATAAGTTGAAAGTTAAGGCAATAATTCCCCTCTCCTTCTCTGTGTTTTTCGACACCCAATATTTTTATATCTAAGAGTGCTTTTAGGGCAGATGGAAACATTATGTCTCAGTGACTTGAAAGTAAATTGAATTGTGTTAAATTAATGAACCTGATTGCAATACATTCCCCTCCCTGTCAAACACTCAAAAAAGGTGTTGATAAGACGATCAACATCATAACCCTGTTCATTTACAGTGTATGAGCTTTGCCAAACAGCGGGGGTTGTTGAACTCAAAGTGATGCTAAATCATGAGTTGGTTAATTGTACTCTCTGACAGGGGGATAATAAATATTGATATGAATTATTCAGACCATATGTATATCTTTGATTGCTCATTATGGGCAGTGAGTGTAGTACGCAATGTTAAATCGAGCTGCAACAAATGACAAAGAGCAGAGACCATAAATTGACTTGAAACCTGCTAATGGAAGTCATTATTATGAATTTATGCTTTGAAAAAAACATAAATCATTATAGATTGTTTCAAATTGGCACCAACTCAGCCATGAATAACAGAGCCCAGCTAAAAGGCTGCAATAATAGATGGGGAAATATAGAGACTGGGTCAGCGCTCCTCTATTTGATTGGCTATTATGTACAGTAATGGAAATAAGAAGGTCTTTAGTGTTTTGAGGTCCATCCATCCATCCATTGTCAACCGCTTATCCTGTGTACAGGGTCGCGGGGGGCTGGAGCCTATCCCAGCTAACATTGGGCGAAAGGCGGGGGACACCCTGGACAGGTCGCCAGGTGTTTTGAGGTGTGTGAGTCAATTAATATTTGATCAAAACCCACTGTACAATACTTCAACAGCATTTCTGTTTCACAAAACGTCCAGGAAGTCTGGATGAATTATGCAACGAAAGTAGTTCATTCATGCTGAATATGAGAGAGTGGCAATTAGAGGGTTAGGGAATTTTGGTTTAATAATGATTGGTATAAGCTATGGCACTCAGTCAAAACTCACTCAAATGTGCTAGCTTACAAAGCAAAGTAAGAATACTGGTTTTCTTACATTGTTGATTACTGATTTTTGGTAGCTATCAGTGTATTGGTGTGCAGGTAAACATATTTCCATGACCAGGTGCGGTGCCACACGCAACGACCACACGCTGCAACTTGTGGTGGAAGTGGGCGTGAGTGTGAGTGATTGCACTCTCAGTGGGCTTATACGATCAAACTATGGGTGTTTTGTATGTTAATGAATTGCAGCAAATCACAGTTTGCCTACATTTGCATTTTGGAGATTCTATCAGAAGGTGGTAATAAAGTTCACGTCCAATCTCTGAAAATACATTGGAACATCAAATTACATCCCTGACACTCACTGTTAACACTGGCCATGATTTGTGAGTCAGTAGATCAATACGATTGAATAATATGGACACATTTAATGCACAAAAAGTTAATGCATTGCAAAAAGGCAAATTTACACTTTCAAATTAATTTACTTCGTTTATATCAATGTTGTTTGGCAGGGAATGGAGTATATAATAAGATGCAGACAGCGCAATAACCAGAGAAGAACCTCTTAAATTAACTTAAATTAAACTTGACCAAGCATATTCATGCTTTGCAGATGCTGTTTTGCCACCCATTAAGAATTAGTGCATACTTGCACAAAAATATTAAAACTTCATGGCTATGCCCACTGACATCGCATATACTATCTGACGCATCACACAGCACTGCGCTTAAGACATATCGATCTTAATGGGTCACCCTAAAATGAAAATTCTCTCATAATTCTCTCGTAATTTCCCAGATGTGTATATCTTCATGATATCCCAGGTGGGTATTACTTGGGTATGACACATTTGAAGAAAAATAGACAAAATCTTAGCTCAATAGGTCCTTAAAATGCAAGTGGATGGTGATCAGACTTTTGAAGCTTCAAAAAAAGAACAGCAAAAATGTCATCCAGCTATTACATTTTTGTCTTCCAAAGTGACACGATCGCTTTTTGTGTGAAAAGATAATATTTCAGTTTTTAACTCATCATATAATAAATAATACAATATTATTTTGTATATCACCTCAAAATAAAAATTTTAAAATGACATGTAAGCCTCTCTGCAGGGACTAAAGTGCATCTGTGATTCTCTTTTTTAATCGAATGACCCAATTTACTAAAATGAATCTTACTTCACAATTCTTTATATAATGGGGAGAGTTGACATTTAAGGTAAACTTGTTTGACTAATTTCGCTCAGCTGTACTACGTGTGCCAGTTCATGTTTTAGCCAGACACGCTTGACTATTACTTCTGTTCGCCCAGCAGTGAAGCTATGCGTGCCAATGGACGTTTTAGCTGAACGTGTTTGACTATTACCTCAGTTCACGCAACTGTAAAGCTATATATGCAATGCAATACTGACAAAAATATTGATGTTGTGTTTTGTTACACTACACTGCATGAAATGGCTTTTTTACTGAAAAACTGCTGGAGCTACTTTCAAGCTACTGAAAATGTACTTTTAGTCCACGACACTGCGGTGAGGCAAAGTGAAAGTGATCAACACTTCTAGAGCAAACTGGGCAGTGGACAGTTTGCCAATTTGAACATCACTGGACAAAACAGAACTTAAACATACGTAAACATTTTCTATGTAGACAGATCGGACTGCATGATGAAGAGTCTTGATTTGAAACTAGTTCTAGTAGATCTCAACCTTTTTTGACTACTGAACACACATCATATCTCAAACCAGTGTCAAGGACCCACCAGACCCCCCTTTACTTTATATGTTTACGTGTATTAAGTATCTTCATTTCCTTTTATATTTTATTGTTATATTAATTTTTCAATATTTTCATTGCAATAACATTAACAACAAAAAAACATTAAATTTGATCAAAACAATTTACAGTATTTTAGTAAAAGAACAGTATTATAACACTGAATTTGCAACAATCTGTCTTACTTTTGATTGTTAATATGTTAAAAGGATTCACATTACACTGACCTTTACATTTCTGTTGTTACTGATCAGTATTTAAAGTCATTAAACATTAACCTGTCTTTTAACCTGATTTGATATAGTTTTGGAAATAATATTACCATGTTACAATTATCAACGTTCTGATATAAGTCACATTTATTTTAGTTTTTCATCATCCTAATTTCCTAAAGGTCCTGCGACTTAATCTATAGTCCAAAGCTGCATTTACATGATATGTACTGTATTGAATGTGCTGCACAACACATTTGCTTACACACAAACATTAAACATCATTGAGACGTTTGCGTTTTAAAGTAGCCTATTCAGAGTATTCTATGCAACCAGTTTAAATATTCTGTCCATCATAATATTTTTGTGCCAACAAACTCTAGCTGCTGACAAAAGCAACTCCTCACATGCCCACAAAATGACCTTTCATCATAATAAAAACATTCAGTCAGTGTGTCAGAGTGGGTTTAAATATCAGAAAAATACACAGATGCTAATGAATGAATAGAATACAATAGTAATACTGTTTTACTCACAGACTAAAAGCTGATTATTTGTATACAGCGTAGAGTTACATATAAACATACGTGGCTTATTTATCAAGTTTTTTTTTCATGAAACATAAACAGAATATAAAAACTGTTACACACCATTACTTAAAGCAAATTCACCCGATACAAATGAGACCAAATGCACCTTGATAAGAAATATACAGTATGCTGAGGTAATCTTCATAGAGCATGTCTTGACATCTGATTCTGAGCAGCTAAAGGGAAGTCATGCAGATGGCTGGTCCCAGGTCATTTTGCCTACCTGATACAGCCTTTGTCACTGCGACCATGGCCACTGCCGCCAGTATTGCCATGGCAGTATTACTTGTAGTTTAGGTATTGTCTGGCAATACTACTTTTCTCCATTAACCTGCATTTTTAGCTCTGGTTGTTCAAAATAGAATCCACATATGTGATCCAGTCCTGACTTTTCCTTTTGCGTTGTGATTGGAATCATTGTGATTGGTCAAAATCAATTGGTTGCCCTGCCCTGCTGCTTAACTGAATGTGCTGCTTCAGAGGCCATATTTCCCGACAAAAAGCATGAGCAACAAATGTGAGAGGTTAAAATAGCCATCTCTAACACATATTGATTATTTGTTATAGCATATTATAGATTTAGGCATTTATCATTTAATTTTTTAACATTGTGTTATTCTAAAAGACTAACATTTAACCGTACGTGAGTATAATAGCCATCATACTCACATTTAACTTAATAACCAGCGAAAATGTATCAGGAGTAATAAAACAAAATGTGGATTGTCATATTTAGTGCTATGTAAATTGTTTGTATGTTTAATTTGCTTGCTAGGTTGGTAAATGTTGGCTGTTGATTAACTTTTGAGCTGTTTTTTGTGCAGAGTGGATAATGCTAGCTAGCTAGGTTTTTGTTAGCATTTCCAAAGCTACCATGAAGCACACACGTGTAGCTCAAAAGAGCAGTTTATCCTGCTTTAGCACTGTTCAAATGCCGTGCAGATCCAAGCATTGAATACCAAAGGATTTAATTCTTTTTTACCTGACTTAAAACTGGCCAGGCAATTGGATGTGGCTGATTCTAGGACTGCTACTAATGAGAATTTTACGTTAATGATTACTTAGATTAATTGGATATAAAATGTATTTCCTATATTTTATTAACATTTATATTTTAAACAGAAATGATAAAATGCGTACAGATTTGGTTACATTTACAGTACTGAATTCATGATTCTATACTCTCACAAAACTTTGAACAAAGCCTTAATCATGAAAGGGTATGTTTTAATTTATTATTATTATTTCTTTCAAGACATATGCAAAACAGTTCCTTTCCTTTTCTTGTAAAAGTTATTAAAGAGTAAAATTATCTGTCGGGGATGGAGTGGGACTAAAAATGAGCCCAGCAGAGGGAAATGGTGACACCAGAATAGAAATATTAATAATTCTGCCCAGCTAAAAAAGACATAATTTTTTTTTTTTTATATTTATGCTTGTACACTGTCACTGATTACATACATTAAGTATTTTAAATGAATATTGTAGGTTGTAAAATAGTACTGTCACTGATTACATGTTTCTAAACTATTCTTTTCAAAACTATGTGTATATCCAGTAAAATAATGTTTGCCATGGTTTAAATTTACTGGTGAATTCAGACATTACATTTAGCATTAACAATTTAATATAGTACAAATATATTTAAACGCAGTGCAAATTCTCTCTCGCACTGATAATGACATTGTTGCTCATTGTATTACGCGCTCGCTTGAGGAGGAGAATCCATCTAAAACACTTTAAAATCCAGCCATTTTTGACCTCTGATACATTGGTGTGATATGCATGAGAGCTGCACAATTGATTATTGAAACGAAAGTCGAGATGTCGCACGAGTGTAATCAAAACAATGGTGCTTCCTTTCTCCATTGCAAACAGTTTGATTGATGCGATGCACGTTCCCTTACTCAATGCTCAGTGAAGTTTAACAGAGACTCGTAATGTAAGTTACGCGCTGGAGAGAAACAACTCTTAAGCACATCAAATAGCACAATCACTCTGTCAATGCACCTGAAGCAGCAACCGCTCCACATTAAACTGTATGCTTATTATGATCTGATGTGTTAATTAAGTGCTCTCATGTGCTGGACTACTTGGGTCGTGTTTTTTGTCCCGCTTCAACTTGTTTCCTTTGTTTTTCAAACGAGTCTCATTATGCAAAAAAAATTTCACTGGTCTATAAAGTGACATCACTGACTGAGAATTTCCATGCTCGTCACATATATCCAAATAAACTATAATGAAATAATTTGTCGATGATTTCCATTATTGCTAATTATTGATTTTTTCTATTAGTTTTTGTAGCCCTAGCTGATTCCAACAATAGCATGGCTGTTTGCACTCACAGAATGACAGTGGGTGAGCTTGATGAAATGAAAAAGTCAAGGTAGATGCTACCATGTTTAATTGGAGATGAGCAGAAAATTGGGCCAAGTGCTGCAAACACAAAGAGGAGAGAAAAAAGGAGAGCATAAACTTAACCAAGACCATTAATTGGCTTGTTAAGACATGAAAGAATCAACTGAGTGGGGTGGCCTTGAAGGAAAAGTATAAAGGGGGGTTGGGATATGGAACAAGGGAGCAACAGGGGAAGGAGGATAATGGAAGAAAGGGTAGGGAGGGAGGGATGGAGGGAGAGAATAAAAAGCTAAAGTTAAGTTGACCGACAACTTTGTTTAATTTGGGTGTTTTTACAGAGTGATTGGGAAGGCAGGGCTGTTTAGAAGGGAATGAGATTGTGGAATGCACCAGGCCAGTCTGATGAAGTCATTACGGGGCTCCCTCTCTTGCACTCAATCATTGTGACACATCAATAGATGTGTTAGATGGTCATTGCTCAAAAGAAAACCAACCCACCTCGTCTCTAGTACTAATCGTACCAATCATTCAGTGAGAAGCTGGGAACCTCTTGCCCTTAGAAGACTGACCCATTTCCCTCATCTTGGCCCAAATTCATTCCGACTTTTCCCTCTCTTTAACAAATCCTAGTGTAAGTCTTTATCCCTATTCTACATGGGAATAAAATACCTAGTGTGGGACAGATTGTTAATGACTTAGCACTAGATAGTTTCTTGTTATTGACTCAACACTGCAGATTTATCCATAGTAAATTAAATTGTTTCTCCTAAACAGCAATGAGATAAATTAATATCAAATGGAGACATTTGCTGAAGTCTCTTCCTTCTCATTTGTTTTTCTCTTGCCAATAAAAAGACTGCAATCAAAAGTCAGATTGCTCATATTTTTTTTTCCAAGACCAAATTATCTAGACTATGCAATCCACATTAAGTTTTTAGCTGTATGTCAACTATTGTCTCATTTGTGTCATTTTATTTCTCTTATGAAATTAAACAATCCAATGAAACATAACTTAAGAACTCCATTACGGCTTCTTAGGAAAATTTAATTGCTCTTCGATAACTTTTTATTTTTTTGGGTGGGCCTTTTGCCGTTTTGTTTACAGTTAAAAGTCAAGTCAAGTCAAGTGGTTTTTATTGTCGTTTCAACCATATACAGTTAGTACAGTACATAGCGAAACGAGACAATGTTCCTCCAGGACCACGGTGCTACATAAAAACAACATAGGACAAACACAGGACCACATGAGAATACACAACTAAATAAAATACCTATATAAAATACCTATATATACCTATACCTATATAAAGTGCACGTGCAAACATGTGCAAAAAGTACGGGACAGTACAAGAAATTTCTGACAATGAACAGGACAATAGGCACAGTGAGAGACAAGATGGAAATTACCAAAAACAGTGGGGAGAAGAGGAGGGGGAATAAAATGCAACCCAAATTTGAACTCTAATTTCCCATATTAGCACCATACAGTATGTCTGAGCATGTGCTAAACAGAAGGTCACAGCTCTTGTAAACTTATTTGTTAAGTCAAGAGTCATATAAGAGTTAATATGATGACATATAACAAGCTAAATGCAGCCTTGAACTTCTCAGAAGCAAGGCAAAGGTCTAGAAACCTTGACCAGAATCCTTGAACATCTCTGCTGGTTTGAGATTTTTACCTGCCTGTTGGGTTCATTCAGATTAATAGGCTTTTTCAGCTCACAAATAAAATAGTTAAAGAGTGAGAAAGATTCAGTAGCTGGAGCATTTCTACTAAATGTAAGGCAATATTCTTTAATGTGTTTACATAGCTAGTTTTGACTCTTGTCAGTACCATATCACAGTGCACTTCCTCTCAGCCGCACAGTAATCAAATTGCACTCTAGTTCCCCTGCTAATATTCTTTTTTTACGGTATATCATTTTTCTTTGTTTCTGTTCTCTGTTTAATCATCTGTGTGTATTTTATTTTATTTTTTTAATTCCTGGTAACTGATAGATTACTTTGTGTAATGTAGATATGATATGTAGATAGCTGTCAATTGATTTAAAAGTGTAATTGAATTATGTGCTATGCTGATTAACAAGATTTGCAGTGAAAGGACCAAATGAAGATACATAAATAAAATACATGACATAATTATGGCAAATGAGTAAAGCATTAAATAGACAGAAAGTGTCTATTCACCTATCTCTACCCTACAATCTGTCCAGGGTGAATTTAGGGATGTTCATACAGGTTGATGTTTCAACTGTGTACAGTATGTTTCAGGTCACCTTCTGGCTAAAAATCGTGTGGCTCGGTTCGGGTTCAGGCTTAAAATCTGATGGTATCGGTAGGATCACGGTCACACGTCTCTGATAAAGGTCAGGTTTGGGTTTCATTTTAAGTCCTGTGCAGACCTCTAGTTAAAAGTTCACAGGTGAATCTACCAATTGTGTGAATAAATGAGCCACACAGAGGTGAGTAAATCACTTTCTCAGCCAGACTGTATAACTGTCAGTTTGTCAGTTTGCGTGGCTATGAAGCATTCCACATACTCTATCAAGATTCTTTAGCTACACCTTAACTATATACACCTAACAGCATGTACTATAGAGTTGCTTTTGTAGAGCTGCCTCCAGCCACCCACTCCAATAATCAAACTAAGCCAACCTGACCCACTTTGCTACCGGGATCCCAGGCTTGATTTCTTTCTCTTTCTCTCTCATCCCTGCCTCACTCCATGTTTCCTTTGACACCCTGCCAGACTTCCTGCACCTTGTCCACTCTTCTGTGTTCATGCACAAACATTTGCCTTGGTCTAAACTGCAAAATCTCAGGCTCTACAGATCACGGCTGCTCCATAGGCAAGCCGAGTAGGAGGTGCTAACAGAAGGAGAATGCAGCATCAACCCTGCATGCCTGACAGGTCTCTCTCCCACAGAGGAAGAATGAATTAGATGGAGGGTGCTACAATAGCCAGGCTGATTCGCACATGGCCCTCTGGGTTTTACTCCCACTGGCCTTGGCTTTCCTGTCTTGGAACCCATGCTGCTCTACTCCTACCATAGCCACCGGGGTTAGGATCATTACCTCTGACAAGAGCTTCTCCATGAGTTATCACCAGTGTGGGAAACCCAACAAACACCCATTTCAGTGCTGCCTTTGCTCAGTTGAGACTCCTCTGCACCTTCTGTATCCCAGCAATGCTTCCTGACTTTATTTTCAAAGGAGCATATCACAAAACTCTGATGAAATAAACATTTTCTAGCCTCTTCAAACTGGTCAAGCTGATCTTCTAGCCTGGACAAGCTGGTTTAGATGGACAGCCAGCTGGTCTCTGAGCCGATTTCAAATAAACAGTTGACAAGTGGCCAAAGCCTGCTAAAACCAGCAAATAAACAAAGCTGACCAAGCTGGGAGACAAACTACTGTCTGACCATCAAACCAGTTTAGGTTTAGGCTGGTTTAAGCTGGCTTTAAGTTTTTTGCGGTGAAAAATTTAAATTCAGTCATTATATACACACCCTCATTTCAAAAATGTATGCTGTTAATGTTGAGTTACACAACAAAACAATTTCTGAAGAGTCTTCGCACAGCGCTTTGCAATACTAGGACAGTTAAATATGACCACGCCTGTAAAGCTCCAAAAAGGACAAAATAGATAAATGAACACTGTTAAGTAATCCATATGACTTGTGCACTACATTCCAAGTCTTGTGAAAGCCATTTGATAATGTTGTGAGTAACAGACCGAAATAATGTTATTTATAAAAATAAATAAATAAACGAATTCTCTTCTGCACATGTTCAAACTGATATATCACATTTGGTAATGACACATATGAGAACTATTGCGGTTTGCCATCAATGACAGATTGTTTTTAAATATGAATGGGACCTCAAATGTGATTTCAAAAAAGATTTTCAGTGTCATAATATTGGTAAAACCTTCCACACGGTACATTTGATCTAATGATATATAATATACAGCTGCTTTGAGAATTAAGGCCCGCACCAGCTGTTCTACTATGAATATTTGACATGACCCCTTATTAATGCATTAGCAATAATGCTCACAGTCTTCCAACTGGCTTTCTCTTACCAGCAAGCCGCTCTGCTCAGAAACAGCTTAACGATAAAACTGGAATATCTCAAACCTTTTGCTCTAACGCAAAGTTATGCTTTTACACTTAGGAGAACACATAGAATCGAGGCAGCTGAAAACACTACTGGTTAAAGTGATTTTCTCCTGGATTCAATAAGTTGTAAATCAGTGAGCACCCTCCCTGTGATTACAGCATTATTTACTCGGTGAGGCCAAGTCTCCTTTGCTGTCCTGCACCTCTTAAACAATTAAACAAGTGAACCGCCTGGACTTTATGAACATAAAACAAGTTAGCCGACACAGTCGTTTCGCATTCTCGCTATTGCAGCTGTCAGGGAAAGCAAATCAAAACTGAGAATGGCTTTTTGTTGTTTTTCTTTTCTCTCTCTCTCTCTCTCTCTCACGCAGTGACTTCAAGCACAGGGATCATTTGTTCTTTTGCGCTCTGTCAGTGCTGCCAACTGCTCTTTTGTAAATAATGCACTTTCTATACCGTAATGGCCACAGTAATACCCAGCCACAGAAATATTATCCTGTGTAATATTTTTCTTTATTTTTCAACGAAACAGCAATTTTTCCCACTCACAATCTCACAGAAACCACATTAAGCTTAATGAGGGTGAATTACAAAAATATTGGCTCTTGCAAAATCGGCAATGTTAAAAAAATCTGTCTAATTATGATGTGACCTGACATAAAATATTTCTAGTCCAGATGAGATCAAAACGACTCCCCATTGGGCATCTCGGTCTGCTTCAGCTTTTCTGTGTCTTTTATCCATTTTCATCATCTTTTCTTTGTGTTTTTGCCTTTTTTCTCTACAGATTTATTTATTTATAAAATGGTCATGTGGCCATGTGAATTCATTCCAGTACTCTTAGGGGTATAAAGATTGTTAAGCTAACAACTACAGATGCCATTGGATAAAATTAGCCCAGCTTCAAACTAACGCCTTTTAGATGCTGTAAGTAACCTTAAACCACCTGCTTCTGTAAATACAGATTTACAAGTCTAAACAACCTCCAAGGTCTTTCTTCATACTTGCATCATTAAATTCATGAATATCCTTACCAACATATTTGAGGCATTTCTGTCAAATGCCAATTAAAGAATTATTACTAAGACATATACTTCCAGTAGGTAGTGGGAAGCAGTAGCCTTGTGCCAGAAACAGAATTCAGTCTTTAGATGCCGCTTGTTTGAATACCCCACGCTCTGGAGGAAGGCCAAGCAGAAGGATCTGCCTGGCATGAGCGAGGTGCTATTAATCGCCCATTCAATATGAACTCACAATCTCATGCTGAGATGTTTGAATAAGGGAGACCTTGTCATGGATTACCATTCTAACTGACATATGGACCATATCTGCAAACATCAGTTATATACTGTTACCTTCCGCCATGATCTAATGCAGTTTAGATTAGTTTGTTTGTGAAATTTTCTCACCCAGATGCAAGATCTTTTATCTTCGTTGATGTCTCTTTGTTCTGTGAGTAGCGAGAATGTGCTTTGAAATCAGTCAGTAAATATTGTCATTTGAATCCAACAGAAGAATGAGATGCCACTAAATGGCCATCTGTATATAAATGTTCTTTGCCAAATGATATATCACCAAGACTAGAGAGATTAGGGAGACTTACACTTGGTTCGTTTGCTTAGTCTGAACGTGACTTCAGATTTCTTTCCCCTTACCCAGGAGTTGTACGTTTTGGTTTTAAATGCTGTATGTGATCGTCATCAACGTTAGTACCACTGTGAGCACTCGCAGCAGCTGTTTACAACTTTAATTAGATACCGAGATTAAAAGATGGCAGTCTCACTGTATTATTGAAGAACAGGTCCCTGTGGTTTTACCACAAAACTTTTCACTCCAAAAAACGACACTTGCATTTGGATACTGCGGATTCCTTGCAAGAGGTGCAAAGAATGCCATTTCGAAGGCATTTTATTCTGAGACAAGCAGCTATAAGAATTGAATTATGCTATAATAAGTGTGACAGGAATCATGCAAAGATGCTAATTTTACAGTATATGGACACCTGATTACCAGATTTGCCCATTCCTGTAATTCTAGTGATATCAAATCTCAATACAGACACATTCTAGAGAATTATGTGCTTCCAACTTTATTCTGCACCTTATTATTACCATAGTGTCATCATGTGTGGCTGACTTCGAAAACTTTGGATGTGCTGCTTTCATATTGTCTGCATACTGTTCCTGAGTCCACATGAACCACACACCAGACAACCTTTTAAAGTGAACCGCATCCAAGAGAAAATAATAATAAGAGTAAAACCACAATCACACAAACCAATCTGTATCTTCAAAGGGATTCAGGTCTGCACAAAAAACTCTTTGAAACACAAAAGGTGATTTTAGGTAGAATATTAGCCTCAGTCAACATTCACTTTCATTGTGTAGAAAAAAATATATGCAATGAAAGTCAACGGAGGCTGCCATTCTGTCTAATGTCTCATTTTATGTCCCACAAAAGAAAAAGTCATACAACTTTTAAACATAATTTTCAACCATCTCTTTAAGTGAAAGCATTCGTAGCCATTTGGGTTGACTTTCAAACGGTATGGAAAACAATGGCTTGTGTTTTCAGGCTTTCTGAGTAAATCGGGTCCTATGTTTCTACACGCCACCTGACATGTCCTTCGCTGCTCTCGTATCTTAGTCTTCACCCACATGCATACATGTCCTCGCTTCCTCATACCCTAGCTCTTGCCACCAAATAAAAAGCTTGTCCCAGAGGTTGTCAGAGCCTGAGAACTTATAGCCACCCACGTTCGGCTTGGTACACAACCTGCACTCTCATTGCTGCTGTTTCACATGTTTTATCACTTTTTCATCCTCCTCACCAGCTTTCGCTCTCAGACATTAAATCAGACGATATGAGATAGTTGTCATCCTGGAATTACCGGACAACAGTCCAGCATTGTGCCATACTGTGATATGAAACATGCAAAAACAGAAAAGTTTATGTGATTAAACCCCTAATTTCTGTGTGTCCATAGCAAGTGCCAAATAAACAATAAATAATTTTTTTAAGGTGAGATAAATCAGTAATTACCAACCAGGGACATGTGTACCCCAGAGGCCTCTTAAAGGGACAGTTCACACAAAACCGAAAAGTCTGTCATCATCTAATCACCCCTGTTGTTTCTATCAGTTGTTTCAAATGCGGGACATTCTTTCTTTCATGAAACACAAAGGGAGATCTGAGGCAGAATGTAAGGACCTGACAGCCTAAGTCACCATTCACTTTCATTGCTTCTTTTTCATACAATGAAATTGACTGGTGACTAAGGCAGTCAGTCCCAAATATTTTAACCTTAATGTTCCATGGAAGAAGTCTTGCAGGTTTGAAACAACACAAGAGTGAATAAATGTCAATAATTTGATAAATTCTTTTGGCGAATTAATTTGTCTATCAGGTTCCAGGTTACTGGGAAATATTTAGATTTTTGCTTTAAAAAACCCATAAAATTTAAATTGTGACTTAAAATAAAAAATATTACAGTTATGCATAGACTAAAATGACTAACCTTTAGAATAAATTCCTTATTGAAGAAAAATAAAAACAATATTTTGTGTAAGTTGAGTCAATTTATGTTGACGACACTTCTAATGATATACATGTATACTGTATGTGTACATATAGCCTAAAAAGACACCAGACATTGTTGTTCTGTACAACAATCCAGTGATCTATCCTATTTTCACACCATCACATAATATCAAATTAAATGCAGTTATAACAAATACAGATACTCAATTTGCAAAAAAATGCATGTAAAATGTATAATGACTCAATATAATTCTGCAGTAATGAAATTACAACATTACCCACCATTTTTTGGACTTCCAAATGTTACAAAACTTTTTTTTTGCTGCAAAGTGAATCATTGATATAATGGCATTTTAATAATATTATAGATAATGCTACATGATATCCACTATAATAAGAGCTAATGGGATAGTTCACCCAAAAATGAAAATTATCTCATCATTTACTTACCTTAATGCTGAGCTGTTTATGACTTACTTTCTTCTGCAGAACACACATGACGATTTTTAGAAGATTTCAGATATTTAGGCCCATACAATGCAAGTGAATAGTGACCAGAACTGAGAAGGTCCAAATTTGACATAAAGGAGGCAAAAATAAATAAATGAATATGACCATACGACTCTAGTGGTTGAATCCATATCTTCTGAAGCAATATGATAGGAGTGGATGAGAAACAGATCAATATTTAATTATTTTTATATATCTATATCAGTCTCCGCCTTTGACCACCAAAATGTGGAAGTGAATGTGTGGATTTACAGTTAAAAAAAGGACTTAAATATTGATCGGTTTCTCACTCACACCTATCATATCACTTCAGAAGATATGGATTTAACCACAGGAGTCTTATGGATTACATTTATACTGCCTTTTGGACCTTCAAAGTTCTTGTCACAATAACGTGCATTGTGAGGACCAACAGAGCTTAAATATTCTTTTTAAAATCTTCAGTTCTGTTCAGCAGAAGAAAGAAAGTCATACACATATGGGATGGAAATTATGTGATTATTTTCATTTTTGGGTGAACTGTCCTTTTAAATGGAAAATCTCTTTGGTTTGGTGTCTATGAAGAAATACTTGTGCCTCATTGACGTGGCTTTGGGGGTACATCAGACAAAAACAATGTTGGGAAACACTGAGCTAAATATTGCAGAAATTTCTCATGTAGCCTTTTAAATGAGAAGGAAGCAAAAATCCAATTGAACTGTGTGCCATGACTCTCCCCTGTTTGGAAGATGAATGAACTGGGTTATTGTTGCATTATTTGGACAGGGTGATGAAGGAGGCTGTGACCTGCAGAGGAAAAGTAAAATATAAGTAACTGATTCCTGCTACAAGAGCAAGAGAGAGAGAATGCCTGCTTGCTGGCAAGTTATATTTGAGCGCTGTGCCCGGCATCTCATCCGTTCTGTCTTGCGTCTCAGACATAATCCCGTTTTCAGCTCAAAATCATTTAGCTCTTTGGCACCACGTGTCATTAACCTGCCTGGGGTCGACCGCCTCGCCATTCTAATTCACTGTTCTGTTTCATCACCTAAGCCCCAGCGCTGCCATTATATATCAGCCAGACAGAGCCCAATCATCTAGCCGCCTGCTGTCTCTCTGATTATTGTTGACCAGCGAAACACTTGACCTGCAAACGGCAGCACTATGAGAGTAATCTACCTTGACATCTTTGTATCTAATGGCATAGCTGGATCGATGGCCCGCGTGCACACCCTGTGGGCACGGGAGGCTGATTCCCCCTCGAAAGCGCGTGGCCAGCTCTGGCTGTCTGAGGCACTCCAACACACGGGCACATAACTCATTTAATTAGTCATAGTCAGGGACTCCTGTGGGCTCCAGGGATTCAGAGTGTCCACTGTTGGGATGCTGGCAGGAGAAGAGACAGGACGAAATGTTTGCAGTCAGTTTGACATTTGGCAGTCTAAAAATGGACAACCCTCAAAGTCAGGCAACAGCTAAACCCCGGGTGGAAACAAACCTTAACAATCTATCACTGAAAAATGAAGCTCAATTGTTAATAGACTCAGCAAGGATTGTAATTTCTTAAATGTGAAGCGTGTATTTTTTTTTTCATCTTTAGAGGGATAGTTCACCCAAAAATGAAAATTCAGTCATCATTTCTTAAACCCCCTGTTGTTCTAAGATGTTTGGCAGAATGTTCGCCTCAGTCACCATTTACTTTCATTGCATGTTTTATTTATTTTTTCGTACAATGAAAGTGAATGGTGACTGATGCAAACCCTCTGAGTAATATTTCTGAAAGAATGTCATATGGGTTTAGAACAAAATGTGGACAGATTTTTCTTTTTTGGGTACACTACCACTTTAAGTTACATTATCCCATCCAAGCTTAATATGTAGTATCTATAAGTAAGCCATTTATATGTTGATTTCCTTGTGAATTGTAAACACTGTAGCAAGGTGGCGCTCAACAGTGTTTTGTGCGGGATTATCTGTTTGTCTGGCTAATGGCATTTGTTCAGAAACTTTCGTTATTTTTACAATAACGTTTGGTGTTGTTAGAGGCTCAGAAATTACACACTTTACATTTAAATGGAACAGTTTACCCGAAAATGCAAATTCTGTCATAATTTACATAATTTACCAAACCCATGTGCCCCGTCTTTCATGTAGCATATTTTGAAGAATGTTGCCTTGCTCTTTTTGTACCATACAATGAAACGTAATGGGCACAGAGACTTTGAGTCTCTAACTGTGGCAGGGCGGAGGGCGGGACCGGGTGTGTATGATCACGACCCGTCCCCGCCCTCCGCCCTGCCACACTAACATTCTACTTAAAATCTCAGTTTGTATTCAATGGAAGACAAAAAGGGTTTTGAACAACATGAGAATAAAATAATGATAGAATAAAAACATTTTGTGTGAACTTTTCATTTCAGTGTATACGATTGTGTTATTTAATCATCAGAGACTGCTGAAACTTAGTTGGACTCTTTAAATAAGTTATTATTTCATTAAGAATCTTAAGCAGTTGCATTGCAACCAAACAATTAATTTATTTCAGGCAGGTGCTCAAATAAGCTGAGGGCCAGCAGGGCCACAGTTTGGAGAAAAAAAAAAGTTCAATGTATTGATGTGAGGCACAGAAGTGGCTTCCTAGGAAAAAGTGGTGCGTCAGCTGCAGGTTTGATGTCCAGGCTGTTGCCCAAGGGGAGGCAGGTTGGCACCCAGAGATATTGACATGGGGACAGATCATTAGCCCTCTCTATCCACCGTGCCTCAGTCCCACGTCTCTTTTAAAGGTGCCAATCTGATGTTAAGATGCCAGAAGCTTCGCCTGTTAAGGCTAACAGGCAGGAATACCATGATTCTCCAATGTTTCACCCATTAATCTGACATTGTGAGCATGACAAGAAGTGCAATTATTGCTAATATGACACTGCATTTAATGGGATGCCGGAGTTGCCAAATTGCGGTCCGAATTTCTGTGTTGCTGCTTCTCCTTAGGCATATATGATTACATATTGGAGAAAACTAGATATTTCTTAGTTTATTAATTTAGAGTCTTGTCTCAATATTGTGTGGCAAAGTTAACCTGAAGAAAGCACATCAGCATTGTGCTAGATTCTGGCATTACTTTCACAAAACAGAATAATGTGATTTATTGGTAGGCCAATTTATTGGCCAGGCCAGTTAATCGGCTGATATTTGACCATTTTGAGATTACTGGCTAGTTTGGCGTTTTGCCTTTGCAGGACAGAATGGATACATTTTTCTGTTTTCAAAGGTTTACTTTATGTGATTTCTGACTACAAATTATATAATATTTGTTTGTTTACATTTTTTATGTCAGCTCTATATTGGCCTTCAACCGCTTGTTTAGTTGATATCGATATTAGCCATAGAAAAACCCTTATTTGTGTATGTATGTATGTATGTACTTTAAATATAGCCAGTAACAGTTAATTCTGGTCCTCGAATCTGATTGGAGGAGAGACGTTCCATGAGCTTTGATGGTCTGGCACAATCAGCACTCAGACGCTTCACTGTGTGTGTATCACTCCGCTTTCTGTTTGTGCCGTTCTAAACTAAAGTGTAAGAGCAATGCAAATGTGTGAAGAGCTACCGTTTGTCTTTTTTTTTTTACATTACATATGTTAGCCAGCAGGTGGTGGCAAAAGATAATTTTATTGAGTAATATGAGCCAGTTAGGTGACTTGATGTGAATCTGCGTTAGCCAGTATCTACATAAAACAGCTCTTCGTGATCGCTTGTATTACTACTACACTACTAATGCTAGGAAATATCTGTAAATGACTTTAAACGAACAACTTCAGCATTATGTCTTGTCACTGCTGAGAGACACAACAGACTGATTGATTATACAAAGTGGCTGATGTTTAAAATGGCGTAGAACATTGCGGTTTCTATAGTGATCGACTCTTGCACACCAGCTACTGCAAATCCTTGTTTATCCTTGTTTATATAACTTGTTTGAAACAGCACATGCCATGATACTATTTCTGAAGTGACATTTTTTTAATTACTAACCAAGGCTTGGACACATCATTTGTTTTGAACCAGCTACAGCAGATTCTGATCCATCACGTTAGAAAGTAGTTCCATACACAAATGCGTTTTTTTATGACCGTACTTAGTTTTTCCTAATTTTTAAACATTTACTTGTTCATTGAACTGTTGTATGTAAGCAATATCTCACTCGCAATACCTTGGATTACTTCTTCAGCACTGGTAGATTTTTTCACTTGTTTTCACTATAAAACCCTGCCAGTACAGTAAAACAAAATACACATGTTAAAAATACATTCTCTGAAAACCCTAAATATCTTATGCAGTGTTGTTTTAAAACAAGATACATGTAATTGATCTTGTTTTAAGGATTTTTAGATATTTTTACAGGAACACAATACAAAAATGATTACATTATACAATTTTTGCCCTTATATCAAAGGTCTTACTAGAAAAAGAAATTTTTATCCATCGTGAATTTTCTTGATAAAATATGATCGTGCCTGGTAACGTGCATGTAAAATGGCCAGAAATAGTATTTTAGCTTAGCTTAATGCTGACAATTTACAGAATATTTATTTCAATTTCTTTTGTTCCAAATTTACTTCAAACGTACTTCTCTGTCTGCTCGTATGAATGTTACACATCATAAGAAATTGTTTCACCGCTGTTCAAATGCACTTTGGATCACATAATTTATATGTATACATTTTTCCATCTGAAAGGATTAAATATTAAATGAAACAAATGACAATAAATGCTAAGTAATCTCTTCAGTAATCAAAATACTTTTTGAATGTAACTGTATTCTAAATACCAATTATTTAAATTGTAACTGTAGTGGAATACAGTTACTTATATTTTGTATTTTATATACGTAATCCCATTACATGTATATCAATACCCAACCCTGGATATATAATAGCATCACATGCATTTGATTGGGGGGTGCCTTGTCCTTCAGATCAACCTTTGGTGCCTTGTCCTTCAGATCAACCTTTGGAATCTGCTCTTCAATCTGGGACTTTTCTCTGTTGGCTCATTAGAGTGAGGTATAGTCCTCTACCACTGAGAATGGGACATCTGTCACTTTACATTTAAACTGAAGATCCTCGCTGCACACTAACCTAACAGACAAACAATCCATCCTTATTTACCCAACACAATTGCAATTAGATTGGATTTTGGCTATGGAGGTGAGTGCTTTTCAATTTGAATCAGAACCTTAAATAGTGTTTTTATTCTCTTCCACTGCGGCTTTGCAAGTTGTGAATAGAGCTCAGTCTAGCCAAACATGGGTGACCTTGTGTTTCTATTGAAATAACAGGTGATAGAAGGAATTTGGCCCTCTGTGCGGTCGCTATGTCAGAGCGTTCATCTTAAAAGATGTGACTGATTTTAACAGTTTATTTAAGGCCCTGCTCAGAGGTATTGGATGTCTTTTTGGCAGTGTAGTGCTAATGTTTTATTAAATATATTTAGTGTAAATTTCTGTTCAATTTACACTGTTTTGGTTCCTGATAAATACTGCTCTGAAAAAGTTACAGCTTTTTGCTAATAGCATTATAGTATAAGTAGTTTACTGTAGTTTAACTAAATTATATGAGTAGCTTTTGAAGCTATGGTTTTAAAATAGCTTCCCCAACACCGATCCAAACCAGCTAACAGAGTTTTACAAAAGCAGCAGCTTTTTCTGAATATGAATGCAATTGTGAATGACCCCAGTGACCTAAGTGCATGAGAACGTGTGCTGTAGGCATGAAGCATAACTGGCCACATCATCTTTCATGAACACTGATATCCAACAACCTGCTTTACCATGTCAAACCATTGGAGAAAAGACATGGAAAAAAAACATTGACTTGCTTCAGTATTGACTTGTTTGTTTTTTCCCAAACGTCATTTTGTGGTGTAGAGGTCACTGTGTATCCTCTTAAAATGCAAAACATGTCTTTAAATAGCTATGGATGATGTAAGCTGAGTGGCACGTTGACTTATGCATTGATCCAACTTACCGACCCAATATGTGTAGGCCAGCCCAGGGGGTCCGTACCCAAAACACCTTCCTCTAATCCTGCCTGGCACTGCCTGATAAGTACATAGTTTTTCCTATGGTCCAATTTAAATTAATGCATGTTATGTGGTGCTCAACACATTTGGCTGTTGTTTAGGAAGGTACAACTGGAGGGACAGATTGTCCTAATATCAGAGCAGAGCCAAAAGGAACAAAAGCAAACAAGCAATGACATGGAAAAGTTTATTGTATATTAATTAATTTGTATAAAGTACATTTTTATAAAAATATCCTTCACATTTGACACTGTGTTCTTATTTGCTACTTCTATATAGTTAGCCAGAACAAACAGCAGTATGTTTTAGGTTTTGTTTTGTTCAGGGTGATACTTTAACAAATATGTGTTGGCCCAAATATGTGAGTGTGTGTGTGTGTGTGTGTGTGTGTGTGTGTGTGTGTGTGTGTGTGTATATATATATATATATATATATATATATATACATCTATACACACACACACACAACATTAAAAACACCTGCCTAATATTGTGTAAGTCCCCCTTGTGTCACCAAAACAGCACCAAGAATAGCATTGTGAAATACTAGTCTTCTCACCACAGAGCGGTTTTCTGAGTTACCGTAGACTTTGTCAGTTTGAACCAGTCTGGCCTTTCTCTGTTGACCTCTATCATCAACAAGGCATTTCCATCTACAGAACTGCTGCTCACTGGATGTCTTTTGGTTTCATTCTGAGTAAATTCTATAGACTCACAGTATATGAAGACTCCAGTCATATCAGAAACCAAATAAGACTTTTTTAATTTTACATGGAGTGAGTCACTCCCTCATAGGTGCTGCCATGTTGAGAGCACATGACAACCTGTGTCATGCAATTGACCGAGTTACTACCATTAATAATGACAACAATAATAACATGTTTACTTTATAGTGCTCTCAGCCAATGCAAACATAAGTACTGTACATGTATGCAAACAAAAAAATAAGAAAACAAACACAATTGTAACAAAGTTCATAATGGGGTGCAAGGAGGAAGTGAGATATGGTGAAATTCAACTCCAAAGGTAATTTATTTTACAACACAAAACTCACTTTCAGTGGACTGTCAATACACACTCTCTCTGGGTGTTTGTGTGTGGGTAGCTCTCTCTCCCCCTTCACTGGCATCTGGCTCGCTCTTAAAACCAGTCTCCAGAACACAGATGTTAGAGATTGCCAGGTGATGGTCCTTACATTCTCATCTCCTGATCTCACTCTCCATTCACAATCCGGCACTCAACCTCACCCCAACTACCACATACCCCCACTGCCCAACTCATACCAGGGAGCCACTGGTATTATTCATGCAATGGAGCCACTGTAGCAGGGTGTGGTCCGAACTGAGGGTGAAAGCCCATCCCAGGAAGTAGTACTGAAGGGTGAGGACTGCCCACTTGATGACCAGACATTCCTCAGTGGTGCTATACCTTGTCTCTCTCGCCAAGAGCTTGCGACTGATGTACAGCACAGGGTGCTCCTCCCCCTCGACCAGCTGGGACAACACGGCTCCCAACACTCTGTCCGATGTGTCAGTCTATAACACAAAAGAGAGAGAAAAATCAGGAGAATGTAACAACGCCCGGGCCATGTCCGTGATGTGTGATGGTGAGAGGACTTTCATCCTGAAGTCCATTACAAGCTCCTTGGTCTTACTGACGTTGAGGGAGAGGTTGGTGCTCCTGACACCAGCATGTCAGAGTGTGCACCTCCTCTCTGTAGGCGGTTTCATAATTGTCAATGATCAGACCTACCACCGTCGTGTCATCAACAAAGCTATGTGTTGTCATGTGTGTACAGGGAATACAGGAGTGGGCTGAGAACACAGCCCTGCGGGGCTCCAGTGTTGAGGGTCAGTTATGAGGAGATGTTGCTGCCCATTCTAACCACCTGACGTCTGCCTGACAGGAAGTCCAGGATCCAGCTGCACAGCGAGCTGTTTAAGCCCAGAGTTTCACATCAAGCTTGGATTTGGGCACTATGGTGTTGAATGCTGAGCTGTAGTCTACAAACAGCATTCTCACATATTTACATTTATGCATTTGGCAGACGCTTTTATCCAAAGCGAATTACAGTGCAATTATTACAGGGACAATCCCCCCCGGAACAACCTGGAGTTTCTCAAGTTGGAGTTGCTCAAGGACACAATGGTGGTGGCCGTGGGGTTAGAACCAGTGACCATCTGATTAACAGCCCTGTGCTTTAGCCACTACGCCACCACCACTCCACATATGTGTTCCTTTTTTCCAGGTGGGAGAGAGCAGTGTGTATTGTAGATGCAATGGCATTATCAGTGGAGCGGTTGTTGTATATAAAGTTAGGTAGGCAAACTGCAATGGGTCCAGTGAGGTGGGCAGCACAGAGCAGATGTAATCTCTGATTAGCTTCTCAAAGCATTTGCTGATGATGGGGGGTCAGAGCAACTGGTACAGGCACAATGGTGGATGTTTTAAAGCATGTGGGGACTACAGACAAGGAGAGGGACAGGTTTAACCTCCATTCGTTTAACCTCATAATCGACTTCCCCAACTTGTCTTGAGACCTCAAAGGGCCCTTGCCACTTTGCGAGTAATTTAGAGCTTGAAGTGGGTAGTAAAACAAGGACTTTATCTCCCTGTGTAAATTCCTGTAGTCAAGCTCTCCTGTTATACAGACGGGACTGACATTCTTGAGCCTGTAGCAAAGTCTTCTGTGATAGCTGGCCCAATATGTGGAGTTTTGTTCTCAGGTCAAGAACGTATTTAATTTTGTTTTTGCTAGTTGAAGGTCCCTCCACCCAATTTTCCCTCACGACATCTAAGACACCAAGAGGCTTCAATAATTTAAATGGGGAGAACCCCGTAGAGGCTTGCAGGACCTCTCGAACTACAAATAACAGGGGTTCAAGCCACTTATCCCAATTCCAAGCATCTTCCTGCACGAACTTACGAATCATGTTTTTCAGTTTTATTAAACCGTTTGACCAAGCCGTCCATTTGTGGGTGGTACACACTTGTCCGAATCGATTTAATACCCAATAATCCATACATTTAGCATAGTGTACAAGACATGAAAGTAGTGCCTTGATCAGTGAGGCTTCCTTTCGGAATCGCCACTCGGAAGATGATTCTGAAGAGGGCTTCCGCAACACTATGTGCAGGCACTGCTTTCAGATATCACGTTGCGTAGTCTGCGTAGGTACGTGATATGTTCCTGCTCAATCAGGGGCGGCCTGTGGAGCATCGGGGACCCGAACCAATGTTCCTACCTCCATCACCGGGCATTGGTTCTGGAAATTCCCGGGTTCCCCACAGCTCCAGCAAACCAGCCCAGACTTCCCGCCCGCACCTGCTGTGGCGGATTCACCGACCTGGGAGTGAGAGCGGAGAGGGACAGGGGAAACTGGCAGGTTGTGCAATCCCTGAAGGGGGGGGTACTCCCATAGGATGAGAGGTAAGGGCGGAGAGAGAGTGAGGGGAGACAGGAGAGAGAGAAGGGGGAAAAAAAAAGTATCTTGGTGATATTGATAAACAGGAGTTTGGTCCAACAGACAGACACAAAATAAGTGCATGTGAAAAGATAAAATGTCCAAAGAAGATGTCCCTGCTGGAGTCAAACAAACTGCACAACCTACAGCTCTCACAGATAAGTGGCATGACATTGACCGCCAAACACAAGGTGGAGTTCAATCGGGGCAGAGAGCTTGCGGCTGCCCAGTCACAGTCCAGCTCACAATAACATGCAAAAATTTGTTTGGATTGTATACAAGAATGTCCATTATATGTGTTATGTGTGTATTATAAGATGGATGAAAACATAGACTAAAAGTAACAAAACAGATGATGAACAAAAGTGTCAAGCAGCAGCATTTGGTAAACAAGTTCTCTGTATTCAGGATTGTAGGTGTCAGTACAGAGTCAAAAACCACAAGTAGGAGGACGAGAAGAGCCAGCTAAAATCTTACTGAGTGCACCTTTAATGGTGAATTTCATTATAGTTTATCATTACTGCAATACAGTATTTATTACTTTATTACAGGAAAAAATGCAGTAACAAAATGCTTTTTTTTTAATTTAAATCAGCATAAATAAGACAGCAAACACTTCCCAAGATGTATAAATACTTTAATATTTAAATAATATCTAATTGTTTTTTCCCATTACAGTAATGCAAATTGGGGAGGAAAATGTGCTAAGGCCTAATTTTAGTAAAAAAACAATGTCTATAATGCAAAAAACCCTATACGGTCCCAAAAATAGGCTTTGTTTTCTTTAAACATTTTTTATTATTTATTTATTTATTTTGGTGTGAAATGTAACCTGCCTCCATGTTCTTGACCTGTTCTGTGGGATTTACCCTTTTAGAGTTCTTGTTAGTGTAAACAGGAATTGTTTAGTTACATCTATTGGTAAAGGAGAAATCAAACAGCATGTTGTGTAAATGTGCATACTGATGTATCAGGCCTATGAGTGAAGACTTCTGTCTTTATGGTCATAAGCTTGTCTACTTCTGATTTAACTGATTTAATGATGCCTTTATGTTTATATCAATACTGATTCCCTTCACTGGAACTCCTTTTCTCTCAGCACATAAATTATTCACCAAAAAAAAAAAAAAAGAAAAGATTCTTGAACAGTAGTTCAACATCCCTCTGTATCAATATATCACCTTGACAACGGCAGATTTTGGTCTTCACTTGTTTTGTTTTGAGAATGCAGCTTTACCACATACATAATTCTATATTCTAACTTTTCTGCTAGACGTAATGTCAATTTCTAGATTTGACCATCAGCTTTTGGCTCAAACACAATACACAATCATATATAGAGAGATTCAATCATGTTTAATATAAAACATTAAATATGCATAAATCTTAAGTGGAATTGGAACTCTTTATTATTCACAAAATATAATAAGGCATTTAATTTCTGTATTATTGCATTTTGATATAAATATCTTAAAGCAGGTTTGATATTTTGTAACATAACAAGATTCATTGCTAAATCGAGACTGCAAAGAGTCAAAGTTCATGTCTTGAGCACCACAGACTATGCCAGTGACTCTGTATCTACCAGCATGAGAGTCATGTTTCTTGCTCCAAGGTTGCCATGGAAACTATACTAGCAAAACAGCACCAAATGAATAATGTCCCCATATGCTTTTTGTGCTATTGAAGGGAAAATACATTTTAATTGTCCAGAATTAAAAAGAGGATGGATAAATTGTTCAAGCGCTACTCTCCATAAGCATGCTACTTATTTATTTATATTGAGTTTTTTTTCCTCGATAAAGCCACACGTGATGAAAGACCATCTGTCATGTCTTAGTCTGTCTTTTATTTCCTAGTTTGCTTGACTTTACAGTATAATTTCAATTTCCCTCACTGATCATGCTCTAGGACATGCAATAATGAGAGTGTCTTAATTAATATGAATGCTCCCACCTTGCTGATCACAGAACAATAGAAAAGATGGCCCCTTCTATTAGACAGGGCGCACACGGGGCCCCTGACCAAATTAAAGTCATTTAATTTGCGCTCCTCCTCATCACATGTGTAAAAGAATCCCGGTGGAGGTGTTGGGACCATGTGAGCATCAGAATCACAACTGTGGAATACAACAGGAGCACAACACTGACAACCAAATAAAACCAGACAAAAGACTTTGTCTATATATATATATATTAACAGTATACGGTATGTTGGTATGTTTGTATTTATTTTGTGTGTGGGGGAGATTTATGATGCAGTTTAACTGAGCATCATGCACACAAAGGCACATTCTCTCCTTTTTGCATTCACACCCACATACGCACAAACTCACACAACATAATGCACTGAGATTTGGTGGGGAAGCCAGTGGGAGAGGCAGCTCCATTTGTGGGGGGGGGGGCGGTAGAAGGGTGGGACTGCAGCTAGGGCAAGTGATTCTAAGGCAGCTGATGAATGGTGCCACTGATGGGTCATTTGTCCCAGTGATAGAGTTAGCCACTGCCCTTTGGGAGGAAGAATAAAATAAAGAATGCCGGAGAAGAGCATGACAGATCGGTCAACGGTAACAGAATAATTGGCCATCTCACACGTGGCCATCGGACAAAACCTTCCTCCAATTGGACATTCTCTGGGAGCAGGAGGGCAGAGTGTGCGTATCCCGTAACACACAGACAGGCTGGACACAGTGACGGAGACAGAGGTGTTGGGTTTACATCGGGAGGAATACACATCAAAGATTACACTTCAAATAATACAAAGGGATTATACTGTATGTTCTGAACTGTGGCTTTGCATGAATTTTTTGGGATTTTGGTCCTCTGAAAAGAGTATTGCAAAACTAAATCATTTTATAAATTAAATTGAATTGCTCTGTTGAGGAAACTTGCAGCATGGTTGGAAATTACATGTTGTAGCACTTTTATCTACAAAAATATTCATAGCAGTTATTACTGCAATGATTGCTGGCACAGTTTGCAGAATCTTTCAAGAACATACTGTATACAGTATATACAATATATTTACACCGATCAGAGTTACCGTAGACTTTGTCAGTTCGAACCAGTCTGGCCATTCTCTGGAGACCTCTCTCATCAACAATGAATTTACCCCATTTTGATGGTTGATGTGAACATTAACTGAAGCTCCTGACCTGTATCTGTATGATTTTATGCACTCCACTCCTGTCACACAATTGCCTGAATAGATAATGGCATGGATGATTGTTGGTGCCAGATGGGCTGGTTTGAGGGATTTCCCCACACAACAGTGTCTAGAATTTACTCAGAATGGTGCCAAAAACAACAACAACAAGAAAACATCCAGTTCTGCAGACGGAAATGCCTTGCTGATGAGAGAGGTCAAACGAGAATTGCCAGAATAATTTGAATTGACAAAGTCTACAGTAACTCAAATTCTAGCGGTAAGACAGGCAGGCTTGAGTGAAGTTTGAGATGCCATTTATTTGATAGATGTAAAACGGGAGGTGATGTCTCTCTCTTTGGCGTAGGCCCCGTCCGGCAGTCCGAGGGAGTTGTACCCAGAACCGTCATGTCCTGCCGGAGATAGGAGGCAGGGGCGAGGAGCCTACCCCCCTGCGGGACAGGGCTCAACTGGTGGTGGTGGGGAGGTGGAGGTTGCAGTGTTAGCACACCGAAACAGCAATGTGATAGATTGTGAGCGGACTTATATTGGTCTTCCCGCTAGAACTACGCTCCGCTTCCATTAACCGCTCTGTACAATTGTGGTAAGAAGAAAATCATCTCAGAATGCTATTCTAATATGCGGGTTGGCGCTGTTGGTGACACGAGGGAGACCTACACAATATTAGGCAGGTGGTTTTAATGTTGTGGCTGATCTAAATGTGAATAGAATATAAAAGGTGATGTTAGGCTGAAATACAGCCTCAGTAACTTTAAATAGCAACATTTAAGATTCCCCCCGAGCCAGTGTGACAATGCAATCCGATGTGGAACAATTCCACAATGTGGAAGCCGATAGCCACTTTCCACATGTAACAAAACTCACTGTTACTTTATTTGAATTGTTCCTCCCACTATGGATCTTAGTGGCTACATTCATACTGCAAAATAATATGATTCTCAGTTCCTTTTTAGGCCACGTCACACTTAATAAATTTTTGATTGAAAACTCGTTGATTTTGCTATGTTTACACCTTTCATCCACACTGGAATAGACACCAGAGACTTTCAAAAATGTATTTTTATAACAATGATGATGTTAGAAAACATTTTCAATGATTTCAGGAGTTTTAACCAAAAACGTATTATATTTACACGGAGTTCGGTTATAAATGAGTGACAGCTGCACTCTGGAACCAAACTGACTCACAACCAAAAGACTTTAGTCACAATCCAATTTTGATTGGTTAACTTGTACAGTGTGGATCTTGTTGTACAGTCATGCTTGTCTCATGTATTTCAGTTTTTGTCATGCTGGGTTCCTGTAACTCAAAGAGTCAGCGATATAATTTGCAATTCCGAAGGTTTTAGATGTAGTCGCTAAATTCCAACAGAGCTGCATCCATCAGTTAAAAGAATATTCCGGGGTCAATGCAAGTTGAGCTCAATCGACAGCATTTGTAGCATAATGTTGATTACCACAAAAATTTATTTAGACTTGTTTCTCATTTTATTTAAAAAAAGCAAAAATCAAGGTTACAGTGAAGCACTTTCAATGGAAGTGAATGGGGACAATTTTGGAGGGTTTAAAGGCAGTAATGAGCTTATAATTTTATAAAAGCACTTGCATTCATTTTTCTGTTAAAACTAATGTATTATTTGAGCTGTAAAGTTGTTTCATTTGTAATTTTTACACCAGGGGGGGTTTCCCCCAATTTGGAATGCCCAATTCCCAATGTGATTTATTGTTTGTTGACATAACATTGTCATGGCAATGAAGTTGTAAAATTGGTGCGTGAGCAGGGCGGGGCCAAGCGCCGTCAGGGCAGAGCGAGGCCGGGAAGATAAGTGGTGAACAAGTTCCACCTGTGTGCCACACCAGTCTCACGTTACAGTGAGGGGCAGTGGGAATATTTAAGAAGAGGAGACAGTAGCAGACGGGGAGATAGAGACGCAATGGAGCTGTATGTGTGTGCAACGATGTTGGTGATGCCTAAAATCACTGTTGGTGAACTTTATTGTGTGTGTCACACTGAAAAGTGTTTTCAATAAATGTGATGTGTGGATTGTCAAGTGGTCCCAGCTTCCTCTTTCCCATGAATTCCTTAAAATCTGTTACAATTGACTATAACTTTACATGGAAAAGGTTAATAAGTGATTTTATCACACTAAAATAATGTTTACATGCACACTGATTATGTCATGTGGCTATACTATTGAAAAAGTTGAAAAAGAAGAAGGAAAAGGAAAATGGGCACCCATTCACTATTCACTATTATTGTAAATGTATCACTGTAACCCAGATTTTTGCATTTTTATAAAAAAAAATTAAGAATAGGAGAGATAAGTCAAACTACATTTTTGTGGTAATCAATATGATGCCAAATGCTGTTGATTGAGCTTAAAGGGTTAGTTCACCAAAATGAAAATTCTCTCATCATTACTCACCTTCATGCCATCCCAAATGTGCATGACTTTCTTTCTCCGGCAGAACACAAATAAAGATTTTTACAACCCCATGTCTGAAAATGTTGGGACAGTATAAAAAATGCAGTATAAAAAATGCTAACAAAAACAAAAATATATATTTACCCTTTGCTATATTGAACTCACCACAACTACACATATGACTTTGTATCGTTTTTATTTATTTTTTTATTTTATGTACAGTAATTTCAAATAAGATGAATGCAACACACTCCAAAAAAGTTGTGAGAGCGGCAATTTAAGACTAATAGCAATTTGACAAGTTGATATAACAAGGCGATTTTAAACAGGTGAGGCAATTGTGTCATAGGACTGTATACTGTATAAGGAGCCTCCAAGACGAAAACCACTTATGAATGCGTGTGATATCTGATCCCTCAGATGTCAATGTCTTTAAAAATGGCATTCAGTTGTACTGTATATCATGAACATGGGCTTGGGATAACTTTAGTAATCTTTTTGAAAACATAGCCATTATGTTATCCAGGCCAAAGAGGAAAAGGGCCATCCAAGCTGTTTTTAGCGTCAGGTCCAAAAGCCAGTGTCTGTATGGGCCAGGGGTGTGTCAGTGCCCATGGCATGGGTAACTCGCACAACTGTGAGAACACCATGAATGCAGACAGATATGTACAAATTTTGGAGCAACATATACTGCCTTCCAGCACAGTTTTTTCCAGGGACGTCCCTGCATTTTCCAGCAGGACAACTTCAAACCACATACTGCCCAGAGATCAAGTGTTTGGCTGTGTAAGCAGAGAGTGTGGGTGCTAGATTGGCCTGCCTGCAGTCCTGACCTGTCTCCAATTGAGAATGTTGGCTGCATTATTAAGCACACATACGGTAAGCAAAGACCCCGTACAATTGTGCAGCTAATGAATGGGGGAAAATTACACTTTCTAAACTTAACAAGCTTGTGTCTTCAGTGACCAAATGCTTAATAAGTGTTATTAGAAGAAATGCTGATGTTTCAGAATGGTAAAATCTCGACTGTCCCAACTTTTTTGGAGCTTGTTGCAATCATCTGATTTGAAATTACTGTACATAAAAAAGTAAAAAAAAAAAAGAAAAATGAAATTCACAGTGTAATAAACCATATAATGTGTAATTGTAGAGCTTTCATACATAACAAAGGGTGATTATTTACATTCACTCATACTGTCCTAACTTTTTCAGAATTGAGGTTGTGGAGGAATATCCCAGCTCTGTTGGTCCATACAATGCAAGTGAATGGGTGCCAACATTTTGAAGCTTCAAAATCTACATAAGGGATACATAACAGTACTCCAGATGACTCTGGTGGTTAAATCCATATGTTTAGATGTGATATCATAAGTGTGGGTGAGAAACAAGTAAATATTTGTCCTTTTACCTTCATTTTCACTTTCTCCTTCTGTTTTTGGCGATTCACATTATTTGTGCATATCGCCCCCTAATAGGCAGAGAGAATAATTTATGATAAATAAATTACTTATATATTGACCTGGAGTCTTATGGATTACATTTATGGCACCTTTATGTGGATTTTGGAACTTCAAAATTTTGTCACCCATTCATTTTCATTGCATGGACCTACAGAGCTGAAATATTCTTCTAAAAAACGTCATTGCTGTTCTGCAGAAGAAAGAAATTCAAACACATCTTTGATGCCGGTAGGGTGAGTAAATAATGAGAGAATTTTCATTTTTGGGATTAATATCCCTTTAACTTGCATTGAACCTGGAATATTCCTTTAAGTGGTCAAGGCATCACCTTGAAAGTGAAATCAGTTTGAAAATGAAACTGATTAAATCTGGCCTGGACTCATTTAATAAATAACATTGTGTCAATTCTAAGAAGACTTTCTAGTGTTACGGACGACCCCATTTATCACATTATTCACTGTCACTATGGTTACAGACATTATTCTCGGCTATCGAGGGAATACAAAATGGGCTTCGGTAATTTGTTCATACAAACAGCATTCAAGCCACTCATGTGAGCTATATTATGAACAGGACAATTCGAGAGTCACACCCGTTAGTAAATACGTTTTACAATAATTGTCAATCCAAACACTGACAGTGAATGTAGCTAATGTGTGACATGTCCTCTGCATCCTCTGTGTTTTTCTTCTGTAAACATTTTCAGAGCCACTATCCCTCCGCGACATACACCGGGGGGAGTGTGTGTGTGTGTGTGTGGGGGGGGGGGGGGCGTTATCCAGCCTGGCAGCCCAGAGCACCCTTTTTGAAGCTGTTCTGAAGAGCATGGTCTAGGTAATCTCTGCTTGGCTGAAAGCTGTTTACAGAGAGGAGACAGAGGAAGAGGTTATACTGGGGATAGAGAGGATGCAATGGAGAGTGACGGAGAGAGAGAGAGAGACTAAAAGAAAGAGAGAGAGGCAGGGGATATGAAAGAAGAGGGAGAGAACACAGAGCCTAGGCAGAGGATGATAAGGCCAGGGTGATTTTGTTGCTGTTTTGGGGTCAGATTAGGAATGGGGTCTTGCTATTGTCACATGACGAGAGAAGGCGAGAGAGAGAGAGAGAGAGAGAGAGAGAGAGAGAGAGACATATATGAGAAGAAATGAGAAAATATGAAGAGAAAGAGAGAATGAGAGATTGGACAAAACAGGAGACTTGATTGACAGTGTAATGTTGCGATGCAGATCATCAGTTCTCTATCAGAGTGGGTGATGGAGTGATCTGATAGTGCTGTCGAATCACACATACTCATATACCCAAACATACATAAGCACAAGACAAAAACTAGCATGCAAGGAAAAGCTTTAAGGGATAGTTCACTCAAAAAGGAAAACTGTCATAATTTATTCACCTTCAAGTGCCTATACGCCCAACAACACTCCTTTCCTTGCGTCACTTTTGTGTTCCATGTAAAAAAGAAAGAATTCAAGTTTGGAACAACATCAGGGTGATTAAATGACAAAATAATTGTTATCTTAGTGGGAAATATGCCATAAGTTCATCACAAAAAATCATCCAATCCAACATATTTATTTTTTGCTGCCTCTGAACGTATCTCTTTTGGCCAAATTTTAAGGTAGCATCCTATGTGTCCTTCCCCCAGGTAGGCGATCCCAGAATGCACCATGATTAGCGTGGTGGAAAAATAAATCCAAGATGGCGGACTAAGCAAGATCAATTCAGATTATGAATATACTTTCAAATATGAATATATTTTACCCAACATGTGTGTGTGTGTGTGTGTGTGTGTGTGTGTTGTGCATATTTATGCTCATTATAGAATCGTGTTGTTTCTCTCACATCACCTGTATTGCAATCAGTTGCAAGTCGAGTGTCCCATGCACTGCCCAAGAAGAGCACTGTTTAAATGATGCGCGGTCAGTCTTTTTGTTGAAATAATCACACTCTGTATGAGACAGAGAGAGTGAAATTTAATGAGTATGTGCTGAGAAAAATGAGGGCTTGATGATGTCAGCTAAAAAGGACAGTTATTTTATAGAAATATAATTTCAATAGACCTTTTTAACACTGGGTTGTGGAATGCAGAAGTAAACATATGCAGGGTAAACGTCGACAGCGGTGAATGGGACTCAATTGGAGATCACAGCAAATATTATTTTCACTTACCCATTTGCTCCAAGGGCAAAAGAAAAAATCCTCTATTTTGTTTGAATGACTTTTTAGAAGAGGAAAAAAAATAGAGAGCAGAGAAGATGCCAAATTTACTGTCACTCTCTCAGCAGCTGTAATCGAAACCCCCTCGCAGCTGTGGTAATTTGTTTTTTAAATGAATTCCAAAGTAATATAACAAAAAGCATAATGTTGTAAATTTACACCCAATATTTAAAACATTTATAATGTACAAAATGTATAATAAATTGTGAGATTTTTGCTGCTAAATAAGGTGGAAAAGTGTCATCACAGTCTGTGAAAAGGTCTATTGTCGTTTTTACATTTCGCTAAAAGATTGCAATGCCTTACAAACATAAAATAAGATAAACCAACAAATCATTAACAATAAAACCAGGAATGTTCATTAAGTAGACAGAAAGTAGGGTCAATAAAATACATATATACAATATATATATACATATTGGATATACATATTGATGTCATGTTGAAAAAACTATAGTGCAAAACTCAGAAATGCTCATTATGTTTTTATTGCAACAATAAACAATGACACATTAACTACAAGTTTAACTAAGTGTCTAGTTCACCCTTTATAACTGAGTGACATCACATGGCTGAGTTATCCTGAATACTTTTCCCAATTCTCCTTTTCATTTGCCCCCGACTTTTAAAAGTAGAAGCATCTCCCACATGTGTTTATTGTCATCATACGTTCCCCTCCCCGTTTCACTTCTACCGTTCGGCTTTATCTGCATTCTCCTGTGTTTCAATTTCTTTTCTTATGTGTTTCCGTATGTGCCGGTTCTTCGTCACCCCTCCCTTCTCTTGGTGCTTTCACAGCTGACTCTTCTCTCTCTCTCTCTCTTCCACTCCCTTGCAGGTTCATCAGACAGAGTGACTTGCCACGCTCCGACTGTCCCCTTCTCCCCACAGTGAGTATTGTCATGCTAATTTTTTGATAGCCGCTGAATCTCTGTGGTCGCGTTTTTGCTTTTTCTGGGCTCTGCTGCTAATCTGTTTTGGACGGGGACAGTCAAAGATGTGATGCATGAGAGGAAAGAAAGGGGAAAAGATAGTGAGACAGAAGGTTTGAAAGAATTCATGTTTGATGATTGCCTGAGTTTTGAGAGTTGAGCTCTGTGAGATTGACAGAATACATTCACACATCTTTTAACTGAGAAGTTGTGCAGTGAAAACATGGAAACATTGAACATGGTGCTTAAATCCTTTTGCAAATGCTTAATTCCATATATAAGCCCCTGTGTTGTTTATGTATTATTTGTCATCAAAATGAATGGTTATTTTTAACTTGATGTACTGTATACTGTACATTCACACCATTCCTTATGGTCTTTGCGTGTATAAACATAATATTGCTTTGCGTTGGCAGGTAGAAAGTGCTTTAGTTTCTATTTCTGCTCAGACAAGTTTTTTTTTTTCTTTTTGTCAAAGTGCTGCCTGAATTTAATATTCCTTTGACCTTAAACTGCTTCAGCTCATTTGAATTATATCCTTCAATTTATGTTGGAAAAGTCCAAGATTCTATTACAGAGCAAAGCTTTAGGCATTCACATTTATACTCATGCTAATGTTTTTGCCTTTTTTTTTTTTTTTTTTTTTTTTTTGAATTTTCACCTACCTTTAATATTTTTGTAATTTAGCATACCTTGAAATTACAAATCGTGCCCCATGACAAAATACCTTTATCTCTTAACTGGCAATTTAGGACAGCACTTTTCACACCAGGCCTGCAGGTTATAAACACACAGGGTGGTGAATTAATGGCGGCCAGTCTTAATTCAGCAACGCAGGCTGAAAGCAAAGGAACACCGTGTCTGAATGGTGTAAATATGCATGTAGAAAAAAAGTTAATTTCTTTATGAAAGTTTTTTATAGTTTTCTTTGGAAATTAACAAACTCATTCATCTTTGTCAACAGTAACTTGTACTTTTTGTAAAAGAAGCATTTGATGAACTTAAATTGGGTTGTTTGAGAAGATATTAGAGCCTAAGATCACAGAAACCGCCAAAAGAAAGTTTGACTGCAAATTGTTGGATATGGTTATATAACTTCAAGCAGACTATACATTAAAGCCTTAAAAGAAAGTGTCTCGCTTCTTAAACAAACTGCCGGTTGTCAGTAACTGCCTCGATTTGATGCAAACAGTAAAAACAAAGATATTTGAGGTATATTATTTATCTTTGCTTCTC
Organism: Xyrauchen texanus; assembly: GCF_025860055.1. Taxonomy (NCBI): domain Eukaryota; kingdom Metazoa; phylum Chordata; class Actinopteri; order Cypriniformes; family Catostomidae; genus Xyrauchen; species Xyrauchen texanus. Next base: position 10,272,193 of record NC_068315.1, on the reverse strand, counting down.
TCTGCACAATAGTTTGGCATAGCTTGCCAATGTCAGCAAACCTAACATGACTTACTCCTCTACACATTAGTTAGTCATTGCTCAGAGCTCGGCTATTGCGCATGACTTGGATGGCCATTGAGACGTGATTTACTGGCCCAAACCTCAGGCCTGATGACAGTGTAGGTATATTTCTGCTCAAATTGAGTCACAGGGCTTGCAAGGCAAATTTGGACAAGAGATGTTTCACGGTTTAATCTGTACAGACAAAACATTGTGTCCGCAGGCGATCCATCACTGAAAGATCCCCAAGGCTCAATGATAGCATCGCACAGGTTTAATCGCGAGACAGACTAGTAAACTACTCTGGTCATGTATTTTGCCTAGAGCTTTTCTGTGCACAGTTGGGTCCTGTGGAGTTAGACACAATGCATGCAAGCAGTTTCATGTGGAAAAGGTACACTGAAGTCTAGATGGGTATCATGGGCTGTGTCAAACTGAATATCTGCTGTTGGTTCTGAGGTTGAATTTATTAGTATTCTAAAATGGACCATGTTTGTGATGCAGCCAGGTCACACACATTTGAAGCTTCTTCAGTTTTTAGGTTTGTTTTTTTTGGCATTTTTGTCTATCAATACTTATATTCACATATATTAAACAAAACTTTCTTGGTTTGATTGTTCTTTCTGCTCAAAAGGAAGCAGTGAATGTCACCATAGGGGGCTGTTCAGATCAAACACGTGCTTGCGGTAAAAAATCATATACACAGTACAACAAATATTAAAGAACGCAGGTGTTTCCAGCTATGTTTTTAAGAGTTGAAGCTCTTTTTAACTTGGACCTGCATCTAAATTATGCATCGTTCCTGCATGAGAAGGAGCACCTTTTAAATGCACGTTCCTCGTCTTAGTGCGAATGATTAATCAGTGTTTTTCCAAGTAAAAATGTTTGTGTTTTGTAATGCATTGTAATCTTTTATAAAAATATGAAAACTTCCTCAGTTCTGCGCAGGAACTAAATTTGAAAATGGTCATTCTTAAATTGTGTCTACAATGCAAGCAAGCAACCTTCAAAACTGTTTGAGGGTTTCTGCAATGGAAGAAATCAAAGCTGCTCTTCTCCTTTTGGACCAAATGTATCCTTGGCCTAAAAAAGCTAGACAAGACTCAGCGAATAAAACACAATGCATGCATCTCCATCCATCCATCCATCTTCAACCGCTTATCCGAAGTCGGGTCGCGGGGGCAGCTGCTCCAGCAGGGGGCCCCAAACTTCCCTATCCCGAGCCACATTAACCAACTCTGACTGGGGGACCCCAAGGCGTTCCCAGGCCAGTGTGGAGATGTAATCTCTCCACCTAGTCCTGGGTCTTCCCCGAGGCTTCCTCCCAGCTGGACGTGCCTGAAACACCTCCCTAGGGAGGCGGCCAGGGGGCATCCTTACCAGATGCCCAAACCACCTCAACTGACTCCTTTCAACACAAAGGAGCAGCGGCTCTACTCCGAGCTCCTCACGGATGACTGAGCTCCTCACCCTATCTCTAAGGGAGAAGCCCGCCACCCTTCTGAGGAAGCCCATTTCGGCCGCTTGTACTCGCCACCTAGTTCTTTCGGTCATGACCCAACCTTCATGACCATAGGTGAGGGTAGGAACAAAAATTGACCGGTAGATCGAGAGCTTTGCCTTTCGGCGCAGCTCTCTTTTCTTGACAACGGTGCGATAGAGCGAGTGCAGTACTGCCCCCGCTGCCCCGATTCTCCGGCCAACCTCCCGCTCCATTTTCCCCTCACTCGTGAACAAGACCCCGAGGTACTTGAACTCCTTCACTTGGGGCAAAACCTCATTCCCTACCTGGAGTACGCACTCCATCGGTTTCCTGCTGAGAACCATGGCCTCAGATTTAGAGGTGCTAATCCTCATCCCAGCTGCTTCACACTCGACTGCCAAGCGATCCAGTGAGAGCTGAAGGTCACGGACCGATGATGACATGAAGACAACATCATCTGCAAAAAGCAGCGATGAGATCCCCAGCCCACCAAACCGCACACCTTCCCCACCCCGACTACGCCTCGATATCCTGTCCATGAATATCACAAACCGGATTGGTGACAAAGCGCAGCCTTGGCGGAGACCAACCCCACATGGAATGAACTCGACTTCGTGCCGAGGACCCGGACACAGCTCTCGCTTTGGACGTACAGGGATTGGATCGCCCTAAGAAGGATCCCCCACCCCGTACTCCCGCAGCACCTCCCACAGTATCTCCCGGGGACCCGGTCATACGCCTTCTCCAGATCCACAAAACACATGTAGACCGGATGGGCATACTCCCAGGCCCCCTCCAGGATCCTTGCAGAGTAAAGATCTGGTCCGTCGTTCCACGGCCAGGACGAAAACCGCATTGTTCCTCTTCAATCCGAGGTTCGACAATCGGCCGAACCCTCCTCTCCAGCACCTTGGAGTAAACTTTACCAGGGAGGCTGAGAAGTGTGATACCCCTGTAGTTGGCACACACTTTCTGAGCCCCCTTTTTGAAGAGGGGAACCACCACCCCGTTCTGCCACTCCTTAGGCACTGTCCCAGATTTCCACGCAATGTTGAAGAGGCGTGTCATCCATGACACCCCCTCCACATCCAAAGCTTTCAGCATTTCAGGTCGGATCTCATCAATCCCCGGGGCTTTGCCACTGCGGAGTTGTTTGACTACCTCAGTGACCTCCCCCAGGGAAATAGAATCTGATCCCCCATCATCCTCCGGCTCTGCCTCTACCATAGAGGGCGTGTTGGGATTTAGGAGTTCTTCAAAGTGTTCCTTCCACCGCCCAATAACCTCCTCAGTTGAGGTCAACAGCGTCCCATCTTTGCTGTATACAGCTTGAATGGTTCCCCGTTTCCCCCTCCTAAGGTGGCGGACGGTTTTCCAGAAGCACTTTGGTGCGGACCGAAAGTCCTTCTCCATGGCTTCTCCGAACTTTTCCCACACCCACTGCTTTGCCTCCCTCACGGCCGAGGCCGCAGCCCTTTGGGCCTGTCGGTACCTTGCAACTGCCTCCGGAGACCTCCGGGACAACAAATCCCGGAAGGCCTCTTTCTTCAGTCGGACGGCTTCCCTGACCACCAGTGTCCACCACGGTGTTCGAGGGTTACCACCCCTTGCGGCACCTAAAACCTTGAGGCCGCAGCTTTCCACCACGGCTTTGGCAATGGAAGCTTTGAACATTGCCCACTCCGGTTCAATGTCCCCAACCTCCGCAGGGATGCCTGGAAAGCTCCGCCGGAGGTGTGAGTTGAAGATCTCGTGGACAGGGACCTCCTCCAAACGTTCCCAGTTCACCCGCACTACTTGCTTGGGCTTCCCAGGTCTGTCCAGGGTCTTTCCCCACCCCCTGACCCAACTCACCACCAGATGGTGATCGGTTGACAGCTCTGCCCCTCTCTTTACCCGAGTGTCCAAAACATATGGCCTCAGATCCGACGACACGATTACAAAATCGATCATCGACCTTCGGCCTAGGGTGCTCTGGTACCACGTACACTTATGAGCATCCTTATGTTCGAACATGGTGTTTGTTATAGATAATCCATGACTAGCACAGAAGTCTAATAACAAACATCCACTTGAGTTCAGATCAGGGAGGCCGTTCCTCCCAATCACGCCTTTCCAGGTGTCCCTGTCATTTCCCACGTGTGCGTTGAAGTCACCCAGCATCACTATGGAGTCTCCTACTGGGGCCCTATTCAGGACTCCATTCAGGGTCTCCAAGAAGGCCGAATACTCTGAACTGCTGTTCGGTGCATATGCACAGACAACGGTCAGAGTTTTCCCCCCCACAACCCGTAGGCGTAGGGAGGCGACCCTCTCCTCCACCGGGTAAACTCCAACGTAGTGGCGCTCAGCCGGGGACTCGTGAGTATCCCCACACCCGCCCGTCACCTCACACCCTGGGAAACTCCAGAGAAGAATAGAGTCCATCCCCTATCCAGGAGTACGGATCCAGAGCCAAAACTGTGCGTCGATGTAAGCCCCACCAGATCCAACTGGTAACGCTCCACCTCCCTCACTAGTTCCGGCTCCTTCCCCCCCAGTGAGGTGACATTCCACGTCCCCAGAGCAAGCCTTTGCTGCCCGGGTCTGGTCCGTCGAGGCCCACGGCCTTCACTGCCGCCCATATGACAGCGCACCCGACTCCTGCGGTTCCTCCAATGGGTGGTGGGCCCAAGGGATGTAGAGATGTAGAGATGCATGCATCTCATGTTACATTATAATGAATTAAACGCTTTTTTTTTTTTTAAAACACAGCACCCCTGCAAGACACTGAAAAATGTGGTGAAGCGGAGCAACGTAAGACGTCAGTGTAGCGCATTTTTATACAGAAAAATTATTTAAAGCGCCCCAGCTCAACATGTTAGAGTAAAACAAGAAAGGCCTAAGATTTTTTTGAGTGCATTTGCAGAGGGAGTATAATAGCTTTCTCAAAAATGGTATGGGGTCCGAACCCCGGATTGGTTCTATCCGGACTGCGAGGCATCATGACAACAGTTGCCCCATCTCACCATTTCTACACTTTATGTTAGCAGCGCAACATAACAATGGAGTTGTGTACACTGCAAGCTCTACAGGGTGTAGATAGCACTGATCTTTCTGTGCTATATCCTTAAATATGTCTAGCACTGAACACACTTCATTTATGACCTTTTACACTCCGCAAGCGTTGCCTGTCTCCCCCAGCCTGCGACATGTGGAGCCGCATGGTAGAGCTGTAGATGCGGTTATATTAACAACAGTAGACCATAGCTGAGAAATACATTGAGCAGCAATTTAGATAGATACCGGCATCTTTCGGTAAAACACACTGCAGAAAATGAAAATTAAGTAGAGCAAAACAATCTTCATGTGTTTGATATGATGGTTCAGATGGTTTATTTTGGTTCCAGACTGCCTTTATACTAGAATTTATTTTTTGTCTAAAATTAGTTTTATTAATCGACAGGTTTTTGAGCCTATTGATAATAAGCAGAGATTTTGTCAGAGTAAGAGATGGCATCAACTTTGGCATAGATGGCAGGAAAGACAACCAAAACTTTGAAATGACGAGTTCTCTGCTTATGATTAAAAACGTTTTCATAATTTGATAGTCAGCCCATTTATACTTAACTATAGCAAACATAATTTTTAAACTGCACTAATAGATGTTGCCTACATTGTTTGTTTTTTGGTAGATTCACATTTTTAAGGAAAATATAAAAATTTTTCATTAAGGCTACCTACATTTGCATTACCTACATTTTCTCTCAGGGGTTACCCCTGAACACCCATACATCCTATGTATATACTCTATATAAATGGTAGAAGATCCCCCATAGTTTACTACTTTGGTTGCCATTAAAGTTATTAAGATACTTTTTGACTGTTTATGAGTTATTTAAAAAAAAAAAAAAAAAACATGTTTTACAAAGTACTATTGCTGCAAACTTGGAAATTTATAATAACTATTCCAAAAAATTAGCATTTCTTACAAATTGTCATTAGACAGAATAGCTATGAAATAATACAAGTTATTATTGCCCGGACCTTTGGTGGGATGGAAATGTCGAGACTGGACCTCTTGGAACTTTAGTTGAATACCCCTGCTATACAATATGTGTGCATTTTGCCATATGTAAGAGCAGCCTGAGCATCTCTCAAACCCTCATGTTGTGACATTTCTGCTGCAAGAAAGTTCTTTTTTGAGGCTCTTTGAGTCACAGTTTTTACTCTGTGTAATGTAGTTTTCAGATAGAGACTAGATCAAATACTCTGTGATCTTTCACAGTTAAATTATTTAAGGTCCCGAGATTTGTTTTAAATTTAATGTCATGCACATTGGTATCTCGCCGTATCTTTTTGGGGGATTAGACTCCTTCTTCAATAAGATATGATGTGGCTCTCGTTTTTACATTGTGTCATGTTGCAGATTTCCTGCTCATTTGGAATGTGACTACTTGTTTCTTTTCCTTTATTTATTAGGCCTGATGGCTTACCTTTGAGACAGATTGAAGCTGTCAGTCACTATAAATGAGAACCACTCCACCAATTATAGATGATTAAGTTTGATTCTGCCAGTCAGAACGCTGAAATCCCAGGTGTTTGCGAAAGGCTCATCTGTTAGTGGAGAATTTGTCTGAATACCTGAAAAGAATTACAAGGGTGGTGTTACTCATCACGTTGGTCAAAAAATTAACCATGTGAGCATGACGATACTAGTTTGTCAGTGCAACTCTGATGCACGTGAGAACATGTGGAAGTTTGTAAAGTAACATGAAACAAATCTGCAAGACAATGTGTCCGTTCTATATCATTAGATTCACAAATATGTAAATAAGTGCTATAAAATGCTCATAAAGGTAGTCCATTCTACTTGTGGACTGTTTTGGACTATATTCCAAGCCTTCTGATCCCATATGATGGGTTCCTTTAAGGAAGAGACTGAAATCCAAATCTTTATTCACTGAAAATCATGACTGTTAAAAGCCACAATGCGTGCAATGGCTAGTAATGCCGGTGTTGTTATGGCTACAAATAAAACAAGACTTTTAGTTTATTTTAGCTACAACAATGTACACATGTTGTATAAAGAAAACATTGCAGTCAATTAGATAATAATATCCCTGTTTTATTATTTTGCCCTGCTTTCTTTCATATTTTCACGGAAATCCTCTTAAGTGCCGGAGTTGCAATAAAGTTGACACTTGTCAGAGCTGCAACTTAGCGCCTCTTTGTTCTATCACTCTGGCTTAGTGTGAATGTGTGTGTCTGTGTGTGTGTGTGTGTGTGTCTCATTAAATGTGGATGGTGAACTGGCTGCAGATTGCCTGGAGATTGCCGCTCTCTCATTGTAGCAGAGAAGCCCCCGTCCGCAGATGAGGTGCGATTGACATTTCTCACTGAACCTCCACGGGGTGTCTGTAAGGATCTTGAACACATTCAGACTGGCTCCGAAATCAAATCACTGCCACTGCCACCAGTCTCAATGGCCACATCAATTATTTAGCACAGACTCGAGTGATCCAAAAAGGTTGGGGGGGAATTTGTTTCCGCTGGTACCTCTGGCTTGAAGAACCTTTGACATCTGTCTGTGCAAAGTCATGGACAATGATACGGACAATGATAATGAAGGAAAGGTTCCTCATCCTATGCACTCCTGTGCTGCTTATCAAAAAATGTTCATGCAAAATCAATGTTATTGATGAATTCAGGCTTGCTTGTTTCTAAAATGTACTGCTGTGCTACAGCACACTGCAGTAACTTCACATTTTGTCAAAATGTATTTATGACCAAAATCAGGTCTCTTAGACTATGATCTGTACTGTGACTGGTTTGGCACAACAGTGCTCAGATTGTAATGACAACTACAAAAATCCCTGTTAAAAAATCACTGTTAATTTGGAAACAGTAGGTTAAACATTTTGCTGCTAAAATTGTTCTGTGTTGACTGAATTTCAAATCAATTGTTGTTTTTTTAGTTGTAAAATATGTAATGGAGCCAACAGGAATGCACATTTTATTAACTCTACCCCTTACCCAAAACAACCCTAAACCGTTTTAAAGGGGTCATGACATGGGTTTTTTTATTGTATTATTATGTTCCCTTAGGTGCAATTATAGTATTAATATATTTTTTTTTAAGAAAAACTTTTAAAATCTAGTGATTTATGACCTTTTCCCACCCTGTTTCTCATCCTCTGATTCAAACAGTCTGTTTTGGGGGTGTTTTCCATTTAAGATTTCAGTGTTAACGCTCACTGTTATGATTGGCTAACGTCAGTGCCTATGTATCAATTATTGACGCCCCAGCCAGAACAATATGCAAGTAAACTAAGTAAAAACACTGTGATTATTCATAATGAATGAAATTGCGCTTTAAAAAGTAGTTTAAAGTTTAAAATAGATTACTTACAGTTTGCGTCGTCGTTGTTCCCAGAATAGTCGGCACGGACTTATCTTTGAGCAACAGTTTTCTGGCAAAGCCAGCATCATATTGAGATTTGTTCTCAAAACAGTCATCCTTAAAATGTACAGAACAAACGCTTAAGTTAACACTGCCGTGACTGGGACGTCCGCAAAAAATAAACTGCATCCATTTTTCCCTGACGTCTGGATCTTTCGGCAGCTTATTCACAGGTTTTGTTTGACCACAGCCAGGAACAGCACATCTGTGTGGCATCGTAATTTTCCTGTGCACAAGTAGTCTCTGTCAGAGCTCGCTGTCCATCGACTGAACACTTGTGAGGCGACGGCGATACTGAAATGAGCGTAGTTGTCTTGCGCTTAAAGCGTAGTTATCTTGTGCTGGAGGCGGTCATATGCAAATGCTGGTACGTCACTTCTAACCGTCACGTCACTTCTAACCATGAATCCAGAACGAGCTGTATTTTGAGCTTGATTAAATAAATGATTCGTTTAGAATGGGGAGGACGTCTTAAAATATTAAACTTGCAGGACGTTTTAATGATACAAAGACCTCTTATATACAAAAAGATCAAGGCAAATTTGGTTTCTCATGTCATGACCCCTTTAAATTTAAAAATGTAATTTTTGAGTGTAAATGCAACTTCTGAATCGTGCTTACAATTTTTTATGTTAACATGAATACTTCTTGTTCCCACGGGACCAGAAACCGTGTCTTGGTATTTGTAGTGTGAGGTGAGCAGGGTGGGGCCTAGTGGCGTTTGGGCAGAAGAGGCCGGGAAGATAAGTGCTGAATGAATTCCACCTGTGTGCCACATCAGTCTCGGGTTCCAGTGAGGAGCGGTGGGAATATTTGAGGAGAGGAGACAGCAGCAGACGGGGAGAAAGAGACGCATGTCGATGTGGTTGTCGGGAACCACTGAAAACCAACCCGGACCTGTCTGTGTGTTCAATGATTCGACTGAAAAGTCATATGTGTGACACTGAATAGTGTATATGCAATAAATGTCTCACGTGGATTGGCAAGCCGGTCCCAGCTTCCTCCTTTGCAATTCTTGATTCCTTTACATTGGTGCCGAAAACCCAAGAAGGAGCCAACGTCAAGGAGTCCTCGTCGCTGACTGAGGATCGTGACACAGAGGGAGTGCTCGATCCAGTGGTGCTGGAACACTGTGTCAACCGCAACCAAAAGGGACGGCTGAGGGGTCCAGTGCCGTCGCCTGGCATCAGGGTTGGAAGCAGTACAGCGAGTACAGTAGATTATGGGGGATGGTACTTGTCAGTAATTCGTCTGAATATGGTTGATTTCAGGGTTCATGAACTTTCAGAAGCAACGTGTCGATTTCAGTGTATTCATGTTAAAACTCCACACTAAAACCAAGCCAAACGACAATGCTTTGAAGCATTTATTTATTTATTTTTTCAATTTCAGTGTTGGCATTGTTATTTTTGTAGGACACTGTAAAGCTCTGGTTACTATCTCCAATGGATGATACATTTTCCAGTATGAATAATGTCCTTGTTTCCTCCAGTTGGTAATGTTTTGGATATAGCTTGAGGTTATCAGTGCTAATTAAAGTTTGATTTGATCAAAGCAAACTCTTTTCTGCTCAAATTTAATTTGGGGGACTTAGTGAACAACAGCGGCTTTTGGACATTGTGGGGATAATATCTCGTCTGCCTGCTTCCCGTCCCTCTATGCCGTCGGGACAAAGGGGCGGTGGTCTCATGAGACAACCTCTGCCGTGGAGCTGCTACCCCACTTAGGGCAATGTCACCACAGCAACTTTAGCTCCCTTCAGCCCATTACCGCAGACAATTGAACCCGCTATCAGTGCCGCGACAGAGGAAAAGTGCTAAACACAGGCAGCTGTAGTCGCCACATTATTTGTCCCTCAGCTATCTGTCAGCACCACGTAGCTTTGCCAGCATATGCAGAGTGCCTTTTCATAATGATAAAAATCACATCTGTGAGCTGACGTGCAGGATAATATCTACAAAAACATATAAATAAAAGGAAGAAGACCCCTTCCTAATACCTCTCTTGCCTGCATCCCTGAGATGGGAGTGAATTCCATGACAGCAGAATCAATTTGCAGCTTGGGGCCCGTTTGTGGGAGTATTGCTTTTTGTGTGATATGATCTTTGCTTTACATTTCCGGAGGTCAGTGCAGACACAGAAACAAGGTCAAGCGAGATCTTGATCGACAGTTTCTCTGTCTGCGGCGGCGAAACAATTACCCGCTTGGGGATGGTTGGGATATTAAACCGTTGGGCTTTAAACATCTGAAAGGAATCTCCTATTGGATTTAAAGCCATTCCAGATCTAAGCTTCCGTGTCCATTGATTAATAGCTTTCCTTATTTCTCCTGCCCCAGGTATTTATGCATGTCCTGATATGGGAGAAGTGAGGGTCAATTTAGGGCCAGGCCATCACACTGCTCTTTAGAACGCAGCAAGCGGGATGATATATTTGTAGCTTTCCTTAATGGTAGCAAGTGAAAGCCTTTCTCTTTATTATCATGGTAATGTAAAGGAATTTGCAGCGATGTCCTTCAGCAAGAAACATTACGTGAGGTTCTGTGTTACAGTGCAGACACAGCTTGAATCTTTTGCTTTCTTTCAAAACCTAGTGAGCTGCCTATGGAGGGAGAATTTTAAAGCATCGTAGGCGCAATTCTGCCTTGAAGGCTGTTCCAAAAGGCAGGTAACCTAATTATGCTGTATCCTGAGATACCTCCTTTCAGCATCACATGGATCCTTTAAAAAGGCAATCCCAGAATGCATTGGAATGAGAAAAAAATAAATCCAAGATGGCAGATTAAGCAGGAGAAATGTCATTTATAAATTTGTATTTCATCCAGTGCTTAAAAGTATTGATAAAAACAGTTTAACATTTTTAAAATGTACTATTTTACCAATAATTTGTGAGTACTATGTGCTTTTATTCTTACTAGTGCAACATACCCATTCCAGAAAGGTGCCTGTTTTGTGCCTAACTGGCTAATATTTAGCTTAGCAACATACTAACTTCAAAGTCTATTGGAATCAACTGTGAGTCGGGTCTCCTGTGCAGAGATCTATTTAAATGCCTGGTTACTACCAATGCAAATCAGTCACTTGTGAGGTTCCATTTTTGTTAGCATTCTGCCTTAGATGGCAGATGTCTATGTAGACAGTTGATAGTAAGGCAGCTCACTAGTTTTTGGAACAAACACCTTTTGTCTTTGTTTTGTGCATCTAGTTCTTATCCTCTGTGTCTCTGAAATCCTGCATTGTTGCAGTGGCCCGACCAGATCTGTTTATGAATCATGTTAGATATTTGCAGGGAAAACTTTGATCAAAAACATGCACTGCCACATTACCATGCCATGCGAACTCTATCCATCCACTGATCTCTAGCCCGGATTCCAGCCAGGGCTGTTCACATGGGAAGCGGTGGAGGGCTGGGGCGAACAGCCAACTCTGTTATGTTTAATATATGCATCAACAATTTGCAACATTTAGATTATTTCTCCTGTTTTTCTCTCCTTTTATTGGAAGGTCACTGAATGCACTAGCCCATTTTAAATGGTCCCTAATAATACTATAGGGTGTGTCCGAAGCCCTTCATTTGTCATCTAACAGTGAAGAAACAGGAATGAGCCCCACAGCTTAAAAAACTGCCCTGAAGCCTACATAGAACTCAAGACACCATAGGCAAATAGAGACCCCCAAACGATTAAAAACCCCAGGTAAAAGACCTGGCCCTTATGGCCCTTATTCTATAGGCTCATTTACCTTTTCACTGAGAAATTCTATTGGTGAAATACAGATATCTCAATGGGAATCTGCATGATGAGGATTGAGTGTTTCCCTGAAGGGTTTCCCTGTGCAAATTTCAAGTAAGTTTCAATTCTGGTGAAATTTGTCATGCAAATTTGAAGCCTTGACCAATAAGAAGTGACTTGGTTTGGCAGTGACCTCTGTATGTTTGTACATAGCTAAACTAAATAGTCGCAATGGACAAATAAATCATTGTGTTTGTGTGTGTGTGTGTGTATATATATATATATATATATATATATATATATATATATATATATATATATATATATATATATATATATATACACTCACCTAAAGGATTATTAGGAACACCTGTTCAATTTCTCATTAATGCAATTATCTAATCAACCAATCACATGGCAGTTGCTTCAATGCATTTAGGGGTGTGGTCCTGGTCAAGACAATCTCCTGAACTCCAAACTGAATGTCAGAATGGGAAAGAAAGGTGATTTAAGCAATTTTGAGCGTGGCATGGTTGTTGGTGCCAGAAGGGCCGGTCTGAGTATTTCACAATCTGCTCAGTTACTGGGATTTTCACGCACAACCATTTCTAGGGTTTACAAAGAATGGTGTGAAAAGGGAAAAACATCCAGTATGCGGCAGTCCTGTGGGCGAAAATGCCTTGTTGATGCTACAGGTCAGAGGAGAATGGGCCGACTGATTCAAGCTGATAGAAGAGCAACTTTGCCTGAAATAACCACTCGTTACAACCGAGGTATGCAGCAAAGCATTTGTGAAGCCACAACACGCTACAACCTTGAGGCGGATGGGCTACAACAGCAGAAGACCCCACCGGGTACCACTCATCTCCACTACAAATAGGAAAAAGAGGCTACAATTTGCAAGAGCTCACCAAAATTGGACAGTTGAAGACTGGAAAAATGTTGCCTGGTCTGATGAGTCTCGATTTCTGTTGAGACATTCAGATGGTAGAGTCAGAATTTGGCGTAAACAGAATGAGAACATGGATCCATCATGCCTTGTTACCACTGTGTAGGCTGGTGGTGGTGGTGTAATGGTGTGGCGGATGTTTTCTTGGCATACTTTAGGCCCCTTAGTGCCAATTGGGCATCGTTTAAATGCCACGGCCTACCTGAGCATTGTTTCTGACAATGTCCATCCCTTTATGGCCACCATGTACCCATCCTCTGATGGCTACTTCCAGCAGGATAATGCACCATGTCACAAAGCTCGAATCATTTCAAATTGGTTTCTTGAACATGACAATGAGTTCACTGTACTAAAATGTCCCCCACAGTCACCAGAGCTCAACCCAATAGAGCATCTTTGGGATGTGGTGGAACGGGAGCTTCGTGCCCTGGATGTGCATCCCACAAATCTCCATCAACTGCAAGATGCTATCCTATCAATATGGGCCAACATTTCTAAAGAATGCTTTCAGCACCTTGTTGAATCAATGCCACATAGAATTAATGCAGTTCTGAAGGCGAAAGGGGGTCAAACACAATATTAGTATGGTGTTCCTAATAATCCTTTAGATGAGTGTATATATTGTTTGGAATAAGTCAGTCAGTCAGTCAGTCATATTTATTTATGAAGCACATTTAAAAACAACAGCTGTGTCCAAAGTACTGTAAAGAGTTTAAACATACAGCGTAATAATTAAAATTAGGACACAAAACACAATCACAGACAATGCACAAATATTTTACCACTGCACCTAGTTGTGACCATATGCAATAGTAAATAGATGAGTTTTAAGAAGAGATTTAAAATCATCATATGTTGATGCAGTTTTTATGTGGAGCAGCCACTGAGAAGGCTCGACCTCCTTTTAGTTTGAGATGTGTCCTTGGAACAGTCAACCATAGACTATTGGTTGATCTGAGGTCTCTGGATGTATTATGATGAAATGAAAGAAGATCAGAAATATACAGAGGAGCCAAACCATGCAAACCCTTATAAACTAACAATAATGCTTTGAACTAAATAAAATTTTAGACTGGGAGCCAGTGGAGAGAGACCAGCGCTGGTGAAATATGTTCCCTTTTCTTTGTTCCAGTCAACAGGCAGCATTTTGGACAAGCTAAGACGTGACAGTATATAAATACAATATATTACAATAAATTAATCTGGATTAAATAAAAGCATGCATTACAGACACCAAATCTTTGGATGATATGAATGACTATATTCTTTAGTTACAATTCTTTTAGTTTTAGAAACAACTTCTGACCACAGCATTGATCTGTCTATCAAAAGTCAAAGCAGAATCAAAATTAACACATAAGTTTCTAGCATGTGTATGAGGTTACCAGATAGAGGCCCTAGTTTACTGGCAACCATCTCTTCGGTTTTTGCTTCGTTTAACTTAAGGAAGTTGGTTGACATCCAATGTTTAACATCTCTCAGAAAATCAAATAAACACTGTAGACTTGAAACATCCTTTGGATGTATGGGAACGTAACACTGAGTATCATCTGCATGAAAGTGATATGATACATAATAATTCCTAAAAATGGTTTGCAGAGGGAGCATATATAAAGAAAACAAAACCGGACCCAGAATTGAGCCCTGTGGGGCCCCAACTTGTGCATGAGACGATGAATAGTTGCCAGTGTCCACCTGAAAAATGTGATCCTTTAAATAGGAAGCAAACCAATTTAAAGCTCGACCATGGATCCCAGTAAGCTCTAAACAATTTAAAAGAATTCCATGATAAAGAGTGCCAAATGCCGCACTGAGATTGAGCAAAATTAGAACAGCACAATTACCAGCGTCGACAGAAAGCAATAGGTCATTTAATGCTTTGAGCAATGCAGACTTAGTGCTGTGCTGTGGTCTAAAGCCAGACTGATATTTATCAAAAATACCATTGTCCTTTAAAAATGAAGAAAGCTGGTTAAACACAACCTTCTCTAAAACTTTTGATAAAAAAGATAATTTAGAGATGGAACGATAATTATTCAGGAGTGTTGGATCAAGATTTGACTTTTTGAGTAGTGGCTGCATAATGGCATGTTTAAACTTAGATGGGACTATTCCACTACTGTTAATTATTGATAATAAACTGGGACTCATAATGTCAAGTGTATCTAGTAAAAAGTGAGGGTGGACAACGTCCAATAACAAAAGGTGGAATTCCATTTTCTTTCCGCTTTCCTCCATTTCTGTCTATTAGCACGATTTTCATCATTAAGACTGGGTTGTATGCAACTTTTGGTTTGCTTCATTTTAAATGGGGCAACAACATCCAGGATATTTGAAAACACCATATTAAACATACTCACTTACTCATCAGGATATACACAAAGATGGGATGACTCTATGATGTGAATGATAGGGGAAGTAATATAGGCATCTAGAAAATTTCCAACTGTAGATGAGTTAAAAGAACACCATCTTCACTTCAGTGCAGTCCGTTTCCTGGGCTGTAGATTGATGGTAGAATGATGTAAGATTATGTTGAGGCCCCGACAGCTGGGAATAATCCAATGGACGGAAATTGCAGAGATTTGGAATAATGTTTGGAATAATGTACAGATTTTGTTCTTATGGAAAATGTAAAAATGTACTTTTATTCACCAAAGTGGCATTCAACTGATCACAATGTATAGTCAGCACTTTAATAATGTGAAAAATTACTATTACAATTTGTAAATCGTTTTCAGAACTTTAATTACTTCAAAGAGTTCTCATCAAAAAATCCTCCACGTGCAGCAATGACAGCTTTGCAGATCCTTGGCATTCTAGCTGTCAGTTTGTCCAGATACTTAGATGACATTTCACCCCACACTTCCTGTAGCACTTGCCATAGATGTGTCTGTCTTGTCGGGCACTTCTCATGCACCTTACGGTCTAGATGATCCCACAAAGCTCAGTGGGGTTAAGATCCATAACACTCTTTTCCAATTATCTGCTGTCCAATGTCTGTGTTTCTTTGCCCACTCTAACCTTTTCTTTTTTTTTTTCTGTTTCAAAAGTGGCTTTTTCTTCAATTCTTACCATAAGGCCTGCTCCCCTGAGTCTTCTCTTTACTGTTGTTCATGAAACTGATGTTGAGCGGGTAGAATTCAATGAAGCTGTCAGCTGAGGACATGTCAGGCATCTATTTCTCAAACTAGAGACTCTGACGCTTTCCACATCTCTTTCTGTCCTTGTTAGAGCCTGATGTCCTTTGTCTTTGAAGACTGTAGTGTACACCTTTGTATGAAATCTACAGTTTTTTTTGGCAATTTCAATCATTTTATAGCCTTAAATTCCTCAAAACAATGATTTATTGAAGAGTTACATTTACATTTATGCATTTGGCAGACGCTTTTATCCAAAGCGAATTACAGTGCAATTATTACAGGGACAATCCCCCCGGAACAACCTGGAGTTAAGTGCCTTGCTCAAGGACACACAATGGTGGTGGCTGTGGGGTTAGAACCTGTGACCTTCTGATTAACAGCCCTGTGCTTTAGCCACTACACCACCACCAACTTTATTGCATAAAAAAAAAATTAACAAAGATTAAGCTTCATTTAACATAATATATGATATAATGTCAAGTGATTTTCTAGTACCTTATAAGCAATTAAGCATGATTACTTATTAATGTGTATATAGGTATTGAAGTAATATGCCAGTGTATACTTAAAAATGTACAAAATTAAGCTTTAGCACATAGAGACATTTTCATTTAAATTTTAGAGAATTATTTATCCTTTGGGAAAACTTAAGAAAAAATTTCCAGGGTAAAAAAATAATATTGATAACTCATGCTGCACTGCATAATTTTTATCACAACCCCCCGTCCTCCTGCCTGCAACCGAGTTGAAAGTACAGTAGTAAATCATGGTTCACCTCTGTGACAGTAATTAAGCCTATTTGCTTTTTTTTTTTTTTTTAATCAATAGGAAATACCTCAACACAGAACATTAAACTGTACTCGTCAAGCCATTTTATGAGGTCTTTAAGACACAAATGCACTTTAACTTAGTTAACTTGCCAACACACCTGCAAATTCCAATATTAGGTGAACAAATCACCCAGTCTGTGCTTTTTCTACCTCTATGCCAAGTGGCAGTGAAGAAATATTGTCTAATAATGCTGCGGTTTATGTGCAAATTTTTAATTTCCTTGTTTACCAAAGACATTGCAGGGGACTTACAGTCAGAGTGCTGTTAACTCTTATTGCAAGCAGCTTCAAGGTTTAATGCAAGAACGCCTCAATACTGCCGTTAATAGCCTGCACAGCTGTGGGGAATGACTAGTGAACCTCTCCAATTTTCCTCTTACCATTATTACATTATTTTATTCCATTTAATTATCCAAGTTCATTGAGTTAGGGAGAAAAAAAGAATGGAAAGAAAGCAAATTTCAAGGTCCTTTAACCTCAAGGAGGCAGAGACCTCCCTTAAAAAGCCTCTCCTTGCACACATGGCATCCCATTAGCTGCAGATGGAAGCGCCCTGCATGAACTGCTGGAAAAATGAGGGTGAGGAATGGCAGACAGGGAGATTTGAATATTTCACCATTAAAATGCACAAAGCCAGAGCGTGTCTGCAGGGGAGGCTTTGAAATCCCTCCACCTTCTAGTCTTTTAACTCCATGTGTGCGTTCCGTCTGAGGACCCGGAGGGCTCATGTCTCTGAAAGGGGATGTTGCACATTTCTATAGACATCACACGCATGCACAGATTGCACACACATGCACACACACACATGCACACACATGCACACACACACTTTCAAACTCGTAAGCACAACAGACCAAATATTAAATGTGAAATTGCTTTTTCCCCCCACATCTTCCGAGCTCTAACCTTGAAACAGGGGTCGCTTTAAATATGTACTGTTAATTCTTATGGGTTTATTTAATGTTTGCATCAGGCAATGTTGTAACATATCAAGTTCAAGACCAAGGCTTGTGCATAAAATGGCTCATGAAAAGGGAATTCCATGTTTTCATCTAACTTAATAAAATGCATGGGGACATTCCTTAGCTCCTTTCCATTCATAGTTTTATGGGCAATGGTATTCATATTTCATGGGGGGGTGGGGGGAGCAGCACCCACTTTCCCTTAGAAAAACAATTTTATGTATTATATGATTTTATATGTATCGATGTCTGTATCTATATCTATATCTGTGTAGTTGATGCACAAGGTGTCTGGATGTGTTTTTTTGTAGTGACATTGAGATTGTACTTTTAAATGTTAATTTTTACTTGGAATTTTTTTTATTACTTACAATAGTATGAAAGTGTTTAACATACATGAGGACCTGTAGCTGGTTAAATATTCTTTTAAGTTTTCTACCATGTGTATTTACTTTTCTGCCTTCACTGGTTCATTTTAAATGGTCCAGTGGTGTGAATGTTTTTTTTTCCAAGTACAAATATTCTGTGTAGTCTCTCAATTAATATAAATTCTTATAAGCTGCTTAATAATTATTAAGTAATTAGCAAAACCATTGCTTGTACAATGTGTGATACAACAATATCTTTGAGTACATTAAGTATTTTCCTTTGAGTATAATAATGCACAGTATATAATTATTCAAATTCTAGGTATAATGCACACCAGAACACCCAAGACAGGTTGTTCTGAGATATAGAAAGGTCTTCTAAGGTCTAAAATGAAAAGAATGAATTCCCATTACAAACTGAAACTCAACGGTAATATTCATGCATTTATTTAAACCAAGAAAAAAATGTCATGATAATGAATACATTTCTCAGGATTGAATCACATCTTTCACCCCTCACAAAGTGCAATATCAGATAGAGTAAAACCAGTGGCTAAATGTAATAGTATGACCTCTGGCTGCCACTGAGACAGTCCAGATGGGCCAATTTGAAAGGATCACAATGTCCCACCATATGACTGTATAATAAAAATACCCATCATAAAAGGACAGTGACTCTATCTCTTATTCCGTTGAATAAATCTGTATAGCAAAGGCACCCAGTGACACCAGCACAGGTGACAGGGTTTTGCGAATTTCATGTTGCCATAGTATACTCACAATTTATGTTCAGTACAAATGTTCACTCTAGTAATTTGGAAGCTTTTAAATTAGATTTTTTAGCAAACACCTTTCTCTAGGACTCGGTCAAACCTAATGGATTGAAGAGGTTAAATTCTGTTTCAATCTTTTATTAATTCTCAACATTTATTTGCGGTCTCCCAGTCACAATGGCCTGTGTATTCAAAGTATGTTTGTGCATAAACTACATATACCAAATTAGCATGGTTAAAGTTGACTGATGTGTGGGGTTATACAGTGGGGTCCAAAAGTCTAAGACCACTAATGAAAAATGCTTCTATTCTGCATTTTGAATTGTTCATTTTTTTGAATACAATTGTTTATTACAAATTATATTAGCAGCATAACAATTTGAATTTAAAATGCAAAAATAGTATGAAAATCATAAATGCTGATTTGGCTTTAATGGCATTATGAACTCAAGCTGGACTGCACAAGTTTGTGGAAAACCTTAGGAATCATGTTATCCCAGATGATTAGATATTGTTCCAAAGGAAATCTTGTGTGCTTTAATGGAAGCAATGAAATCTGACCTTTTGTACAAAGCAGTAAACATGCTCAATGTTACAAATTTGCTTACATTCGATTAGTAACCTAGAAAAAGTACACAATCCTAAATGTTTTGTGAACCCCAATGCTCAAAATACTTTAACATAAATTTAAACATACAAATGAGCTGAGGAAGTTCAACCTGTCACCAGTGCTGCTGAAACAGTTCTACTCAGCAGTCATTGAGTCTGTCCTCTGCACTTCAATAACTGTCTGGTTTGGTGCAGCTACGAAATCAGACATCAGAAGACTTCAAAGGACAGTTCGGTCTGCTGAGAGGATTATTGGTTGCCCCTGCCCCCCCTTCAAGAACTATACACTTCCAGAGTGAGGAAAAAGGCTGGTAAAATCACTCTGGACACCACCCACCCAGCCCACTACCTTTTTGAACTGTTGCCTTCTGGCCGGCGCTTCAGAGCTCTGAACACCAGAACCGTCAGACACAGGAACAGTTTTTTCCCTCAGGCCATCCATCTAATGAACAATTAAATTGCCCCATTGAGCAATAATTATGTGCAATACACAGTTTCATTTTAATTTTAATTTATATTATCCAACATATCCACTTCTGCCATTACTTACATTGCTCTGTACATAATATACAGTTTATTGTTCTTTATATAACAGATTGTATTAGATTTGCACTACGTGTGTGTATGTGGGTATGTATGAAGGTGAGTGTATGTACGTATATGTATAATTATTTATTTTGTGTTCTTTTTTGTTTTTAATTACCTATGTCTTGCTGCTGTTTTTGGTATTGTTTGTATTGTTGTTGACTGGAAGCTCCTGTCACCTAGACAAATTCCTTGTATATGTAAGCATACTTGGCAATAAAGCTGATTCTGATTCTGAGTTCAAATAATTTAACCTTGATGAGTGTTAAAAAAAAAAATAATTCTTTCATTTGAGTTCACGAAACTGCACTTTATAAGTAACCTGAATTGTTGTATTGTTTTCAGTTTAACAAACTCAAAACAGGGGATTTCTATTTCCTAGCATGCTTTGCATGGCACTCGAAACTGAGAGTAAATGTTAAATTTACTACACAACATCACTGTGCAGCTGGGTTCGACTACAGTAATGCCTTCAAAAACAATCAGAAATCTTGTTGTAACCATTGATAACAAACTACATGTCACGGACCACATCTAAAAGACCGGAAAATCATGTAGATTTACACTCTATAACATCAGGAAGATAAGACCCTTCTTATCTAAACACACAACTGCTTGTTCAGTCACTTGTCATAACTAGACTGGACTACTGTAACGCTCTCATTGCAGGCCTTCCTGCATGTGCTATTAGACCTCTGCAAATGATCCAGAATGCAGCAGCATGTCTGGTCTTTAATGAACCATAGAGAGCACATGTTACACCACTCCTTGTCTCTCTCCACTGGCTACCGGTTGATGCACATATCAAATTCAAGGCTCTGATGCTGGCATACAGAACACTCACTGGGTCTGCTCCAACATACTTACAATCATTTATGCAGAGCTACACACCCACTAGAAGCCTACGTTCGGCTAAGGAGCGTCTTTCAACTTCATCATACCACGTTGGTGGAAGAACCTCCCCAACTCCATCCATGAAGCAGACTCACTCTGTCTTCAAAAAACTACTCAAAACGCATCTTTTTCGAGAGCACTTAACTAGTCACTAACAAAAAAATATATAATTTTGCACTTGTATATGTTTTGAATACTATTCTGATGCTTGTGAAACTTTGTAATATGGCACTTTTGTACCACTGTCTCTTTAAGATGATTCGCTTATGTTTTCCTCTTTTGTAAGTCGCTTTGGATAAAAGCATCTGCCAAATTAATAAATGTAAATGTTATTTAAGTCCTCTGGAGGTCGCATTTGTCGACCGTATACGTCATCGTTTCAGAAAAGCGAGTAGGACACTTTGAATGCAGCCTTCGAATGTGACCTTCTTTCACGGGAATTTGGAGGACTCACAACCCACAATTATTTGCTTCAGCGGAAAAATCTAAAAAATTTCCTCGTGAATATGATGTTCAAATGCAAGAAACTTTAATTCTCAAGTTGAAGTACCTCAGTAGATGGGTGTAAAGTATATATTATGTATAACTAAATTAATATATAAATAAAATAAAGTATTATAGACTAAAATTACACCTGTAAAATCTATTTTCTTTTCTCTTTACATCATTATAACTCTCCTAAAATGTACCTCATGCGTTCCCTTCTAAAGGAACTTTGTTCCCTTCTCACTCAAAGCGCTTGCGCTTGTTAAAGAGTGGCGTGCTGTCATAGCAACAATGTTACGTTCTGCTACCATTCGTCCTACGATGGCCGTCTAGTTTAAATGAGACTTGCTTAAAGGAGGATGCTTGGTATACTGCAGCCTTCAAAGGACGCGTCCTACCTAGCACGCAGCCTACAAAACGAGACACAGCCTAAGTGTTATATAAAGTGCTTTTGTGCAAGACGAATGCAAAGGGGGAGACTTATTAGTGTTTAATGTGTTATTTAGAAGAGTTTCTGTTATTTTGTAGTTTTAGGGGTGACCATTTTGTTGAATAGTGGAGCTTTAGCTTTGGATGAGGATGGGTACAAATGAAGTATGCAGATATTGGTTTACTTTAGCATATATATAATATAGCAATTGCTATAAAAGCATGGTGATAACAATTAGTTTTTACTTTCAGTTTTTAATAACATTTTGACTTGCAGATCCCTCCTGTGGTCTCATATGTTTGAACCCAACAGGAAAAAAAAAACCTTTACTTGCCAAAACAAAAAGCAGTTGTGCTCTTTGGAAAAATAGAAGGTACTGTTGCAGTATTTATCATTGGCTCTTTTCTAATTTTCTAATTTATGCTCTTATTAGTCCGCTGTAGTATTATACCGCCGGATCTGCGAAATGCTTAATGATATCTGATGTCAAGTGCATATATTTTTTGCAAAACTTTAAGAACAAATAAACTTGTGTCTTGCCCTGCAGAATTAAAGAATACAGAACAGCACAGCAGCCTTTGATCTGAGAACGTCATCTCCATCTCTTCTTAACTGAAAAGGATTTTGGTAACAATTCACTTTGATAGAGTATACCTGGGTGTTTCTTAGTCAGAGGGTGTGAGGGCTTTTGATGTTGTGAAATTCTAAAAAGTTTTGTTGTTGCTCCGGGGACAAAAGTCTGTTCTGCTCTAGATGTTAGGGATGGGATGAAAATTAGTCAGCTGAGTGGTAGAGAGACTGATATGTTGTATGTCTTCAGGAAGGGCGGTTTGACTTCATTGCGTTCAAGTGGGCTTAAAGTATGTCTCATACATTGCATGCTGTGCAGTATTGACAAGTTAAGCTAAATTACTTGCGTTGCTATACTTTAAAGAGTTTCAAAAAATATGTGTCATCAGACTAAAGGAATCCTAATGTAACCAATGTGCCTGGTACGAACTTAAAAATAAACTTGTATGAAGTAACCAAAAGTCTCTAGTTATGATTGTTCATTTCAGTCATAGCAATCAAGGAATTGTTCATCCCAAAATTAGCATTTTGTCATTTTTTATCCACCCCTATGTCATTCTGACCTAATATTAATGGGATAGTGCTCCCAAAAAGTCTGGATATATTTTAAACAATGTCACAATTGATGATTTCCATTCAAAAGCTGTTGATAATTTCACTTTAAAGGTATAGTTCACCCAAAAGGAAAATTCTCTCATCATTTGCTCACCCTCACGCTATCCGAGATGTGTGTGACTTTCAAGATTTTTTGAATAATATTTCAGCTCTGTAGGTCCATACAGTTCAAGTGAATGGTGACCAGAACTTTAAGGTCCAAAAAGCACATAATGGCTGCATAAATGTAATCCATACAACTCTGGTTAAACCCATGCCTTCTGAAGGAATATGGTAAGTTTGGGTGAGAAACATCAATATTTAAGTCCTTTTTCACTATAAATATCAGCTGTCTCCTTGGCGATCAGGATTTCAAGCTGGATTACACTTCATAGTGTCATCTAGCACTCTGCAAACGCTTCAAGCCCTAGGAAGTGTAATCAAGCTTGAAACCATGATGGCCAAGACTGCTGATGTCAAGATTTATACTGAAAAAGGAGTTGTATTTTTGGTCTATGCTCACCAAAAACTGATTGGATTGCTTCTGAAGACTTTATGTGCTTTTTTCAAATTTTGGTCACTTTTCACTTTGTCTGGACCTACAGAGCTGAAATATTCTTTTAAAAATCTTTGTTTGTGTTCTACAGAAAAAAGAAAGTCATACACATCTGGGATGGTATGAGGATGATTAAATGATGGGAGAATTTTCATTTTTGGGTGAACCATTCCTTTAAATCTAAGACCTAAAAGTGTCATTAAAGTAGTCCATATCTTATGTGTCATATTCCAAGTCTTCTACAGGCAAATTATCACTTTGTATAATGAACAGACCAAAATTTAAGTCAATAGTCACTCTCAAATCAAATCATTGATCAACTCCTGTAAACAGAGCACACATCAAATATCAATAACATCAAATGGCAATGAGGTTTAATGTCTTTTGTATGTCATGGGAGAAAGAAAGTAATTCAAATGTTTATGTAAATACTGTAAATTTATGTCATGACAAACGTTAAATTTTTTGGCAAAATATTCCTTTAATCTCCTCTGTACAGTATAAGTAATGAATTAATGTTAAAAATGCAATTTATACTCAAATACAGCAAGCAAAAGTGAAATGTTTGCGTGCCATGTTAAAAACCCAGGCTCATTCCATTCAGTTTCTTTACAATACTTTAAACGCCATATAAGTGTGATGTTGGACACGTGCTTTTACAGCACTCTCAAAAAAAGTATTTTAATGTCTCTTTTTGATTGTGCGTTGATAAGACCTGACATATCTTTTTCCTAAGCACAGACAGGCTGATGAAAGAAGACTATTCAGAGTAAGGCACTGATCACTCAACACCGGCTCTCTCTTGCTCTCTCTTTCTCTCTCTGTTCACTGAATGAGGGTGTTGACGGCGGAATACCTTTTGTTTCATTTCACGGGCCGTGTTTTTTCATCAAGCATAGCTACGAGTGACTTGTAAAGCAGCTCAGCCCTGTGTCTGTCATGCATGCAGTTCATTTTGTACTCTTTTTTTTCCTCTAAGCATGGAGGGACTTGTAAAATAGGGGAAACTTTTAAATGAGGCACTTATACAACAAAAGGGGTTTCTACAACGCTTACAGCAGCCCCCCTCCCTCTCCCATATTTGCTTGCTCGTTTCATCACCATAAGACTATATACTTTCATTTCAGTGGAATATTTGACAGAGCCTCTGCAGACTGCACAAGAATTGGGAGATAATATTTGAGGGACACCCACTCCAATGGCCTATAATGAGGGTTCTCCCTAAACCAAGGGTTTCCAAGGATATGAGCTCTTTAAACCAGCTCTCACTGTACTGTGAGATTACATAGTTAAATATTATCAGCAGTCCCATCCAACTTTGCACATTGTATCACTTACAGTACATTATCTTGACCTTCAGTGCCAACTTGTTATTGAAGTCACTGCAGAGTTGCTCTGTGGAGTTTGACTTGCACTGCTTTTGGTGGAACACATCTCAGCATATCAATATTTTCTCTGTGTTTTACTTCTCCTCTACCTAGAAAGAAAAATCCCAAATGAGAGCTTTTTAATATCTGAATTGTATCTCTTAGACATCAGAGACATTTAATGGAAACTTTTGCAGAAGTCCCCTGCTTCTCAGATTTTTCTCCTGAGAAACAATGTCCACAGTTATCTCAAATGAGTCTCCTCTAGAGATTCACACGAGATCTCAACCAATAGGGAAACGAATTGTAAGAAAGTTAACCATTCTGGTTCTGATTCTGATTCCATTACCTTAATGTTCCATTAATGATTCTTTCATTACTTTTTAGGAAGAAATATTAGGAAAAATAAAATGTAATTCTTATTGGATTTACTTCCCTCAACAGGAGATCCAAGGAATTCATTGCATATTTTAACAGATTTGTTTACACATACTTTTTTATGCATTTTATACATTTCTTTCAGTTTTACAAAACAAATCACAAAACAAATCATAATTTCTTTAAAATATGCAACTACACATTTTCATATTAACAACTGTGCAATAATGTTTGATTAAAGTATAAATACAAATATATTTTGAAATATATAAAAATAAATTATATAAAATATAAAATAGAATTATATAATTATATTAAATCTAAATGTAAACATAACACAGCTAAGATTCTTAGTTCATTTTGAGTCAAAATGAATTACTTTCTCTTCAGTAAGTTTTTGATTCACTAAAAAGAACCAGCTGATAAGAGTAATTAGTTAAGGAGGAAGTGCTGTATGTTTTGCAAAAAAAAAAAAAAAAAAAAGATTTATCAGTAATTTGTTTGGGAATCGGGTTATGGTCTTGCTTTAGATATAAAAAATGGTCTTGCTTTAGATATAAAAAAATATAATAACACATACTTAATTAATAATATAATGATAAAATAATAATTATAATAAATGTAAGCGGAGCGTAGTTCTAGCGGGAAGACTAGTAGCTGTACATAGTTGCACCATTAGCTAGGTAACTCCTAGCCAATTACATGTAAGCCATCACTTTATAAGTCTGCTCACAATCTATCACATTGCTGTATCAGTGTGCTAACACGGCAACCTCCACTACCCCACCACCACCAGTTGAGTCCTGTCCTGCACGGGGGTAGGCTCCTCGTCCCTGCCTCCTATCTCCAGCAGGATATGACGGTTCCAAGTACAACTTCTTCGCACCGCCAGACAGGGCTTACGCCAAATAGAGACATTACATTTCTGTTTTATATTCATGAATTAAATGTCATCTTAAATTTCACTCATGTCTGCAAGTTTTCCTGATAGAGTTATAATTATATTGAAAATAATAAACATTCTTAAGAAGAATTTTTCCATAAATCGGTTATGTTGCATGCTTTGTGCTACTGATTAAAAAACAGTGTTGCAGTGCAGCTGAATGCTAGCACACGAAAAACTGTCAGAGTACTTTAGAATGGTGTTGCGACCGCATCAGCTGAAAATTGTACATTTGTGAACTGTTAACATAATCGAAGGCCATGAAAAGCTTTCAGTTTCAATTTATATATTGTCTCTTTTTTCCCAACCCTATCAACAATACTCAGATTTGCCAAAGACACCTAAGTCTGCCTTCAAATATCAGAGATTTAATTTGAGATTAAGCATTTCTGATCAAATTCTTCCAAGACGAAATTATGCAAGCTACATATATAAAGTGCATTAGCTCTATATTTATACTTCGTCAACAATTGTCTCATTTATGTCTTTAAGGAATGTGGGGATTTTTTTTCCTCCTCTCCTCTCTCATTTACCTATCTTTCCCTGCTGTCCCATCTCATCTCCTCTCTTCCCTTCTCCATATGGCTCTTTTTGCCAACAGCATGTAGTCTATTTTGAGAGTGTGCTGAGATGTGATGCCTCGCCATTTAAAGAGTGGGCTTTATCATATTTGTGAAGTTTGCTGGAGTCTAAACAGAAGATTGGAATACTCCAGAGACTCACAAATACTCATTTTTCCTTTTGAACTGACTCCAGTAAATCATTTGACACTGCATCTTAAAAAAGAGATGCGTGCATCAAGTTTAAATCCACCGCAACATAAGCTCCCATTGCTTTTCAGTGAGATACAGCGGCTCTGGTTTTCAGTATGTAGGCAAGCTATGGGAACTCCTCAGGGCATGGTGTAAATGGAGGCTGGGAAAATATTCAGCCCTTCTCTGTAGGATAATTGCTCCTCTCCCAGATGAGCTGTGCTGAATTGCTCTGTACACAGTGTTTGAGGCAGCCGTAATTCTGTCTGAAATTTCATATTTTGTTCAGAGTCCTGCTGTCGGTGCAGATCTCTTGCTGGGCAATCGACTGCACCTTCCACAAGACTAAAACTCGGTCACTTGTGATGGCTTATGACCATGGGCGATTCTGGGATTCAAGCCTTTGGGGGGGCTCAATCCCTTAACTAAATTTGAGATCTTGTTACTTAGAAGAATATTTCTTGCTTTAAGTGAGAGGTAAAAAATTTGGCTTGGTTGACATTTTTTTACATTAACCCAATTAGAGCTGCATCTATTTGTCAGAAGAAGTATATCAATAGCAGTTCACGTTTTATGATTTTATTGGAATGGTGAGCAGGGGGCCGCAACCCCCCTACCCATTACCAGTCTCATCTATGCCTTGGTCCACGTCTGACTGCAGGAAGAATAATGCTTACGTTTTGGTTTGTTTACACTGGTAAAGGGAAGATTCAGAGTAAAATAACCTCAAATATCGTATCGCATGGGTGGTTTTCAAAAAACACGAAGAGATAATATAATCACTTATTTATAAGTGTGCTGACAGCAACAAAAGTTAATCACAGATTTTTGGAGGCTGAAATTAAAATAGTGTTTGGAACCACCTATGCTTGTTCATTGAATTTAGTTCAAGTAGAAACACTTTGTTGCAACAGAAATCAGCTTAAAGGGATATTTCACCCAAAAATGAAAATGTGGTCATTGCTAACTAACCTTAATGTTGTTCCAAACCCAAACGACTGATTTGTTCTGAGGGACACAAAAGGAGATGATTGGCAGTATGGTAGTACCAGTCACCATTCAATTTCATTGCATCTTTCCTATCTCTCTCTCTAAATAATGAAAGTGCAAGGTGACTGATGCTACATCTACATTAATCCGGAAACATTTGAAAATGGCATTTTGTTTTCGAAACACTGTTCACACTGCCATTTTCAAGTGTTTTCCAAAAGTTGCTGGTCCACACTAAAATGTATGAAAACACTTAAATCCCCTTACTGCGCATGCAAAAAATCGCTGTTGCATGTACTGAAAGGCAATTGTCCTTGTTTTCTGTCGCCAGACACCAATTCCGAGTAAACTTCCCATCGTCTTTGAAGGAATGCAATGTGAATGTTATACAAAAAGTAACATTTATATTTAGCGCTATCAAAGTGAATACACCATCTTGTTTTGATTGACTGCCTCACATGACATCAATATGTAATCGTTTTTAGATATATCCATTTTCCCAGTCCACACTACAATGTGAAGACAGCATTTTCAAATTCATTCACTTGGGAGAGCATTTTCAAAAGGCTCAGTTTTCACTGACAAAAATGCCATCTCTGTGTGGATGGAAGGCCAAAACGTAGAGAAAAAGCATTAGTGTAGAATTTTCAATATCCCTTTAAATCCTGTGACAATACAATGGTTAACTAGCACAACTTATGTCGTCCTTTTGCCTCCTTTTCATTGCTTTATATACAGTAGCACTACATTCATACACACATGCATGGTCCTGGCTTTAGGGCTAAACTGCATGTGTAAAATTCATCTCCCTTCAAACAATATAAGAGCTCAACCATTATTCATTGAAGTTCTGACCTTACGAAAACTCCTACGAGATAGGAGTGAGCGTGTTATGCTGTTAAACTGAAATTCAAAATACTTTGTTGTTTCTCACTTCTGTTTCCCAACTGACATTTAAAATGGGCTTTTTGATTGAGTGTGGGGTTTTAACTTGAAGGTTTAAGTGTTTGCTAACATATCCTGCAGCGTCAACACTAGCATCCCTGGCTTAGACTTATTAGCATAGTGAAGCATTGCCTAGAGAAGGAGGTGCCTCTGCCAGGGCTGTGCAGTGAATTGTATTTGCCCTGTCTTGGTAGACAAAAAGGGGGGAAACCCAGTCTCAATTCTACTATTGAGTCATAAATTCAGCAGTGTAGTCTGAATATGGCTTGCATTCAGGGCCTGGCTGAAACACAATCTAAATGGATGCATTTTACTTTGAATATAGATAAAACACTTGATCAACAGTGCAACAACAGGCCTTGTGATTAGCGCAAACTGGTGATGTCTGGCCTGCTGTGTCCCTCCAGCTAACAAAGCTGTAAGCAAAAAGGACACGATTCTGGAAAACAAAACTTGGCTGTATTTGGGCAAAATGAATGTTGGAAAAGATTAACTTTGCCCTTTAGGTATGCAGTTGTAATTTTAGCCCTCTTTGAAAGCCAATCACTGAGATGATTCACTGAAAACATAAAACATGGCTTGTATTAGAAACACTTTGTGGTCCCTTCAAAGGGAGGTGCTCATCCCATTTTGGTGGTGTATTGAGTGTAGGTGATGGAATAATTGCCTGGAAATTGAGGCTGAGGAAGACCTAATGAGTAAACCAGGGACTGTTGGGAGGGATTTTTTTTTTCTTTTTTCGTGTGTACCCTTTAATACTTTTCAGTTGTGCTTACAGAAGTTGTGTAATGCTTTGCTCATGTAACTGAGAGCCTTGTCTTTTTCATCTTTGATGAACTTAGCATTTAACAGGGCTGAAACACAGCTACAGTTCCTCACTAGGAGAAAACTTCCTTCAGCTACATACTCTTGAATAAAGAGAAGAGAAACTGTAAAACATTTAAAGACGCTCACGGCACGACGGCTGTTGCAAAATGTAGGCAATTTAATTATGCTGCCTCCTATCACAAGTACGCTTCATGAAGAAGGTAAAGGTGAAATGCATTGTGGGAAGATGGTGGATGAAGTGAGATAAACATCCCAAAAAATATATGTCTAATTCAATAATGTAATGTATCAACAAAGCATTTGTTTAATAATTAGAAACTGTCTATTTTACCTAAAAATGTGTGTGTACTTTGTATATTTATTAGGCTTGGGATCAATGCCTTTTTTACGCATCGATAATCAGAAAATGTTCTGCATTTTTTCCGATAAAAATAGGGCTAATCATTGCACAGTGGTTTTTATCTCTTTGTACACATTTCTCAACACAACTTTGCTAAAATGTTGGCTGAAGGGTAACTTAAAGGGGATCCCATACCGGATGCATATAGCGATGACACTTTGTGTTCTAAAATTAGAAACAATTATTTTCTATGTATGTATTCACATCACAGGCACCATTTGCCATCTGTCGGCACCACCCCAAATCATTGTCTAAGGAAATAGATTATTTACTCTAGCCATCAATGGATGATATATTATGTATATGTATCTTTCATATAGCCTACACAATGTTTTTTCAATGTTTGTGTAGTTACATCAGTTCCAAACACTAACCTGCAAACTCATCATCAACACTTTGTTCATTCTTGAAGTGGAAAAACCTTTGTAACTTTTGAGTGTTTGACTACTAGATTTAAAATTTTGAGCTACCACCTGGACCGCATGGACACGTCTTTTAGTATTAAGTTCCGTAAATGTTATATCACCACCTTGTGGTCTCCCAAAGCTATTACGGTAGACTACATTAAACGAAAGGCCAACTGACATTGAATTGGAAAGCTCACAAATAAGGCCTCTAATTCTTTTTTTTATCTGCTTTTCTCCCAATTTGGAATGCCCAATTCCCACTAAGTATGTCCTTGTTGTGGTGCGGTTACTCACCTCAATCTGGGTGGCAGAGGACAAGTCTCAGTTGCTTCTGCTTCTTAGACCGTCAATCTGCGCATCTTATCATGTGGCTCGTTGTGCATGACACCTTGGAGACTCCGCATCTGGAGGCTCATGCTACTCTCCCCAGTGCCCCAGTTTTCTGCCATTCCTACTTGCTAAATGAAAGCGATAAATTTGCGCAAATTACTTTATTGAAAACCTCAGCTGACAGAAAAGTATCAGGCAAGGGTCAAAGAGCAAAAGAAAAAGAGGGAGAGATCTTAAGAGTTTCTTCGTATTTCATTGCAAGGAGGCTAAATCCTGTAATGATGGGGTGAAGCTCTATCTTTGCAGGCCAGAGGATTTAGTCTCAGCATGGAAACGCAAACCAGCGCATTAACATGCACAATGCCCAAGGCTATGTCTTCCTCTACTCTTTCATGCTTGCGAGGAGTAACCATGGATGGCTTTGTTTTCATCCCTTCCTCTGTGTGGAATGGAGGGTTCGCCTTTGTTCCTGTGGGTTGTGGGGAAGGGTCCACTGCAGGCCCTAAATCCAGCTGTGGCCGGTAGATCACACCTCTGACCGACAGTGTGCATATGAAGTAGGGATTTCCTGGGAAAGAAGCGTGAACTGAAAGAGGGCTGAAGCTTCTCTCATAGCAAGCTCTTAAGCAAATTGCCATGTGTGTAGCCCTGCCTCTATTTGACAGAATTAAGCCATCCTTATGTTTCCATCCACACTATTAGATCCATTGCTGGAAACTTGCTAAGTTTAGACTGTCTAATGTTGGTGGTACGGCTTCCAGCATTGCTTTACCTAAGGAATACACTGCCCCAAAACCTCAGTGAAACTACATTTCTCCAGATCTTTAAGACCCAATTAAAAACAAATTTATTTACACTGTTTTTCAAATGACTTATCCCCATAAATCTGTTGTCTTTGTATTGTACATGCATATTTATTTTTATTATTATTATGTGTGCTTGCATACATGCTTGAAATAACTTTATGTGAATTTCTGTTTTTTGCCAAAAAAAAAGGATGTTTTGTAAAGTATCCTTTGGTCCTTGAAAGACGCTAAATAAATAAAAAAAATTGTATTATTATTATAAGTTAAAGTATGGAGCTAAAAACAAAACACAAACTACATGTTTAGCAGAAATGTAAAGTTGTCGCAAAGTTGCTAAACAATTGACTTGACTTGATTTGATTTAGACGTGTAGTCAGCTGACTATGAATTTTAATTTGTCTCCACCAGGTTTAGCACCCGATTGGCAATTGCACAAACACGGCTGCAAAATTGTCCGTGTTGAAAAAAAATGCTCTTTGGAAGGCACAATTTGGCTTTTTATTTGTTTATTTATTTATTATCTGCAGTCCAATTCTTAGCACTATATATATATTGGAGGATCTAACACTCTACTAAGTCTGAACAGCATCACCCACTACTGTGATCCAGATGCCTGAATAATCGCTTCAACATGCCGAAAGTGTGCTTGACTACACTGCACATCTGGATACAGTATACCAGGTTATAATGCTCTTCTCCATCATTTGATCAATATTTGATGAATTACTGCTGATATGATCAATAGAAAATGCACACAAACATTGTGCATTTTTACTTTCATTTGGTGGTAATAGTGCTACATAAATTGTGCTGGGCAATATTTGTTAATGCAGCGCAATCTATAATTTATATAGAAAAGGAGGCTTGTTTGTGCTAAAAGTAATGAATGTCAATTACTTCATTTAAATACTCAAGATGCAGTGCAAAATCAGCACTGATTGCACCTGCTTAAACTAGATGCAGGTGGTTAGTGAATATGACACAGGTTTTGTGCTAAAATACCATGCGCAAAAGTGCCGCAACTGTTAAGTGAATTCACCCCTAATGTCTACAAAAAGATACTGTATATTTTCTGCGACAGTTTAGAGACAAGGGAGCCTCTCTTGCATTCGCTGTTGCTTTCTCCTGTGCTTTAACTTGGCCAATGCATTGACAACCAATGTTCCTATTGAGCATAGTTGTGTGTGTTCTTGGTACTTTTGTTACTGTGGTGGTATCAAACCTAAGTATATTAGGCCAGGGGCCGATATAGTTATCTTTAGAACTTTTACTAAGGTAAGTTACTATTAATATACTGACTTTAACTTAACTTTTTCAGTAAACTTCAAACTGTTGCTCTGCCATGACAGTAGTTGAGTTGAAAGAGAAAACAAACCATAGAAATGGACAGACTAGAATAAAGTCCTCAAATGGCAGCCATTTGATGGAAAAATGGCAAAATTGAAAATACAATGTGTATTTGTGTTGAGTTATGAATTGCAGCCTTTTCGTTTGCAGAAAGGCAACAATGCACAAAATTGAGCTTTTGTGTCTAGAAGTGTCTGCATTAACATACAGATGTTTCGGGCTTAAAGGAATAGTTTACCCAAAAATGAAAATTCTCTCATCATATACTCAACCCCACAGCATCCCAGATGTTTATGACTGTCTTTCTTCTGCTGAAAACAAGCAAAGATTTTAGAAGAATATTTCTGCTCTGTAGGTCCATACAATGCAAGTTAATGGTGACCAAAATTTTAAGCTCTGTAAAAGCTTAGGCAGCATAAAATTATTCTATATGACTCCAGTGTTTTAATACATGTCTTTTGAAGCAAACTTATCGATTTTGAGTGAGACCCAAAAAAAAAGCACGATCATGGTTTCAATCTCATTACACTTCCTAGTGCTTGACACATGCACAGAGCGATAAATGGCACTAGGAAGAGTAATAAAGCTTGAAATCATGATTGCCAAGGAGAATACTGATATCAAGATTTATCATTAAAAAGGAGTTACATTTTTGTCTGTTCTTACCCAAAACCAATGGGATGGCTTCAGAAGACATGGATTAAAACACTGGAGTTGTATGGATTACGTCTATGCTTTTTGGAGATTCATGTTTTTGGTCACCATTCACTTGCATTATATGGACAGAAAACATTATTTGTTTTCTGCATAACAAAGAAAGACATACACATCTGGGATGGCATGAGGGTGAGTAAATGATGAGACTCGTGACAAACGAGACTCGTGACAAAAGACTTGAGGCTTAACTTGGACTATGTGCCAGAGACTTGTGAACATCTCCAATATTTAGTCACGCACACATTTCTCTTCAGAGTGTGTGAAAGACATATAATCCAAATTTCTGTATTCTCTTCTTGTTTTTGTTGTTGTGCGGAATCAAAGGGGCACCAGCCCTCATGTATCACTTCTGTTTGCCTCTGTGAAGTGGGGAGATCTGAATCCCATCACACCTTCCTGCACTCCTCATCTCCAACCCCATCCGCACTGGAGTCAGAGACATGGGAAGTAGAACAGGAAGTAGAGTTCTGAGGAGCATCTGAACTTCAATGGAGAGTGATGGTAAAGAGGAAGATCAGTTGTTGGTGTCTGGTAGTGTGGGTGTCTCTGTGTGAGAAGATGTGGGAGTGTGTGTGTAGGTTGGCTACTAAGAAACATAGTGAGATGTGGCAGAGCACACAAGGGAAAGTGATTATCAGAGAAGCTGCAATGACCTCCATATAGGACAAACACACTTACTCATTTCAATGAGAGGTGTCCATATGTGCCTGTCTCTGAAAATGTACAGACTAGGGCTTTTAGGACTACTGGTTTTACTTGTCTGCTACTTGTCTAGAACCTAGTCTACAAGTATGCATGTCAATATTTTACCTTATGTAAATTACTCACCATATCGCATGCAGAATCTAGGTCTTTGCAGTTTCTGATTTGCTTAAAGTCATTAAAGTTCCTGATGTACCCTCATGACATTCCAACCTTTATGACTTTCTTATGCAGAGCACAAAAGGATACATTTTAAAGAATGTTGCGATGCTGATTTCCATACAAAAGTAATTGCATAAATTAAATACGATATACGTTTGATTATGACATGCACTAGAATGAAAGAGGCTTATTATTATTGATGCGTCTTCGTATATTATTAACAGAGTTTATTTAGGATTTATTTTGTTTTGAGAGTGAATAAAGACTTACATTTAGTCTGTTCATCATAGTGATTGCACATGACACATGGACTTCTTTTATGACACTTTGGGGTGCTTTTTAAGCTTTAAAGTAAGGCATCATTCACTGCCATTGTATGAAAATCAGCGATCATGATATTCTTTAAAATATGTCTTTTTGTGGAAATAAAGTAAAATGGGTTTGGAACAACATGACTGAATCTTCACTTTTGGATGAGCTGTTCCTTTAAAATACTGCCGATGGAGTCAGCTCACTTGGATTTGGAACAGAGCTTGAGATTGTGAGAAAAACTCTGTGATTAAGATTTGTTAGAGGCTGCCCCAGTGGATGCCGATCTGGAGCACACCACGAGTTCTAAGCATTATTTGATCACTTAATGTGCTGAGTGTTTCCTCCCTTTGTCCAGCCAACCAGTTCTATCTTCCATCAGTTCTGGAGGCTCTGCTCCAGTCTTTAGTCACCAGAAGCCATGGCGCTTCATCAGAGTGAGAACCCCAGCCTGTCCCAGTGACAGCCAGCGGTGGTCTGGGGTTCCAGGTGCCTGTAAGGCCTTATGCACAGATGGCATGGCTTAAGTCTGTCTAGCTGGGCTGGCCTGAGGTCAGACAGGTGGGTGCTTTCTCTGCTGCTCTCTGCTGAGAGTTGACCAGGCAGTCTGGCCCTGGGGCGGTGAGGCGTGCCAGCTGTTTTCCTGGTGCAGACCCCTTTGCCTGTCAGGCTTTCTCAGCTGCCCCCAAAGAACCACAAGTTGGCCTTATTGTGTCTCAGATTACAACTGTAACAAACCAAGATTCAATTCTGGGTTGTATATAACAGATGTGGGCCTCTTGAATAATTCAAACCCATTTAAACATGGACACAATTCTGGACTAAATAGCTAGTAAATAAATACCAAAAAAAAAAAATATATATATAGATATATATATACAGTACATTCAGTTTAAGTCATAAGTTTACATACACTTAGGTTGATTTTGATACACTTAAGTTATTAAAACTAATTTTTTTAACCACTCCACTGATTTCATATTAGCAAACTATAGTTTTGGCAAGTCGTTTAGCACATCTACTTTGTGCATGACACAAGTAATTTTTCCAACAATTGTTTATTTACATATTGTTTTACTTTGAATTGACTATATCACAATCCCAGTGGGTCAGATGTTTACATTGCCTTTTTAATTGTGCCTTTAAGCAGCTTGGAAAATTCCAGAAAATTATGTCAAGCCTAATTTAGCTTCTGATGGGCTAATTGGAGTCAATTGGATGTATACATGTGGATGTATTTTAAAGCCTACCTTCAAACTCAATGCCTCTTTACTTGACATCATGGGAAAATCAAAAGAAATCAGCCAAGACTTCAGAGAATAAAATTTGGACCTCCACAAGTCTGATTCATCCTTGAAAGCTATTTCCAAGTGCCTGAAGATACCACGTTCATCTGTACAAACAATAGCATGCACATATAAAACAATAGGACCACACAGCCATCATACTGCTCAGGAAGGAGACACATTCTGTCTCCTAGAGATGAACATAGTTTGGTACGAAAAGTGTAAATTAATCCCAGAACAACAGTAAAGTATCTTGTGAAGATGCTGGAGGAAACAGGTAGAAACGTATCTATATCTACAGTAAAACAAGTCCTACAATATATTGACATAACCTGAAAGGCTGCTTAGCAAGGAAGAAGCCACTGCTCCAAAACTGCCATAAAAACGACAGACTACAGTTTGAAAGTGCACATTTGGATAAAGATCGTTTGGATAAATGCCCTCTTGTCTGATTAAACAAAATGTAAACTGTTTGGCCATAATTACCATTGTTATGTTCGAAGGGAAAAGGTTAAGGCTTGCAAGCCAAATAACATCATCCCAACCATGAAGCATGGGGTGACAGCATCAAGTTGTGGGGGTGCTTTGCTGCAGAAGGGACTGGTGCACTTCACAAAATAGAGGTTTTCTGTGATTAAATGTCAGGAATTGTGACAAACTGACTTTAAATGTATTTGGCTATGGTGTATGTAAACTTCTGACTTCAACTATATATATATATATATATATATATATATATATATATATATATATATATATATATATATATATATATATATATATATATCAGCTCCTTAAGGTAACAACTGCACATTTTCACTTTTTAGTGTAGCCTTTGCATAAGCTGAGTCATTTCAGGACCAAGGTCAGTGACTTTTCCACAGAGCAACTTACAAAGTCAAGTCAAACTACTGTGCCCTTTTTTATTTACAGTAAGTTTACCTAACAGTTGAACAGTAAGTACCTAACAAGCGTGATACTTTCACGCTTGACAACCAAGGTGAATTACCTTTTATGATTTCTTGTTGTAAATCACTGAGTTTGTAAGCTTTTGCCAAGAAAGATTAAGTTAGAAATGAATGTTTTCAGTTGTTTGGCCCCATTTTCAGTCACTCCAGTAGATTTCATTATGTTGGCTTGAGTATTTAAGTCTAACATCTATTGAAAATGTTCCCTTTCTGTCACCTTGTGGTTACCATGGAGTTAAATTTTATAGAAATGGGACCCACTTTATATTAGGTGGCCTTAACTACTATGTACTTAACCATTTGATGCAATGTACTTGTTATGTACATGCATGTTGTTGCATTGTAATTGCATTTAAATTACTTGCATTTAATAACATTTGTAGTTACACTGTTTACTTTACCCCTAACCCAACTCTTCTCCTAAAACCTAACTCTAATCCTAACCTAACCCTAACCCTAACCCTACCCTTACTCCTAAAGCTACCTTTACCTCAACCTCAGTAACAGCAAATGTGGGAATTTTGCAGAACAACATGTAGTTACACAGTAAATACATAGTCTTGTATGTATTTAATATTAGTACATTGTAATGAAGGCCACCTAATATAAAGTGTGACCGAAATGTCTTGGATAAAAAATCATATCAGACAAATCTAAACTACTCTATCCAAAATCAAATCCTGTGTGATCATTTACTGCTGATCTGGAATGCACATGTAAAAGGCCTAACACTAAACATTCTATATATGAAGGAAGTATTACAGTGCAACCGTATAACCAATGCATCAACTAGATAATGCAGATCTGAAATGAGAACAGATTTGAAACATATGCATGTACTGTAAATCCAAGAGATTCATTGACTGTTCTGGCTCTTTCTATGTATTTCAGGCTGGTAGCCACTATAGTGTCTGCATTTTAGCAATAGGAACAGCATTCACTGACAGAAGGCGGCTGGTAATTGCATAATTATTTATAGTCAGTGAAAGAAGCAACTTTCAAAGTCAAGTCAAACTACTGTGCTCTTTTTTGTTTACAGTATGTTTGCCTAACAATTGATTTGTTCATTCTTTCACGCTTGACAACCAAGGTGAATGCCCTTTTATGATTTCTTGTTGTAAATCACTGAGTTTGAAAGCGTTTGCCAAGAAAGATTAAGTTAGCAATTCATGTTTTCAGATGTTGGGCCCCATTTTCAGTCAATCCAGTAGATTTTAGTATGTTGGCTTGAGTAATTAAGTCTAACATCTATTGAAAACGTTCCCTTTATGTTACCTTGTGGTTAGCATGGAGTTTAATTTTATAGAAATTGGACCCACTTTATATTAGTTGGCCTTAACTACTATGTACTTAACCATTTGATAAAATGTACTTATTATGTACATACACGTTGCATTGTAATTGCATTTAAAGTACTTGCATTTAATTACATTTGTAGTTACACTGTTAACTTTACCCCTAACCCAACCTTTACCACAAACCTAACTCTAATCCTAACCCAAACCCTAACCTTACTCCTAAAGCTACCTGTACCTCAACCTCAGTAACAGCAAATGTTGGAATTTTGTCTTGTATATATTTAATGTTAGTACATTGTAGTGAAGGCCACCTAATATAAAGTGTGACCGAAATGTCTTGAAAAAAATCATATCAGACAAATCTAAACTATCTTTCCAAAATCAAATCCTGTGTGATAATTTACTGCTGATCTGGAATGTACATGTAAAAGGCCTAACACTAAACATTCTGTATATGCAACCATATAACCAATGCATCAACTAGATAATGCAGATCTGAAATGAGAACAGATTTGAAACATATGCATGTACTGTAAAGCCAGGTGATTCATTGAATGTTCTGGCTCTTTCTATATATATCAGGCTTGAAGCCACTATAGTGTCTGCATTTTAGCAATAGGAACAGCATTCACTGACAGACGGTGTCTGGTAATTGCATAATTATTTATAGTCAGTGAAAGAAGCATGGTATTTTATTTGATTGAGAGTAGAGTAAGAGACCATTTGGGATTTATTAATTTATTTTTTAACATTTTGTCTCTGTAAGGTAATATCTCTGAAAACCCCACCCTTTAACAATTGTTTATTTAGTTCTTAAATTGTCTTGTAGGAAAGATTATATTATTCAGTTCAGACACCTCTGAAGTTCATTTGTAAGACATTTTGAAAGGTCAATCTTTTGACTACAAAGCGTCTCTTAATTCAGGGCAAAATGAGTGCTGCAGTGCATTAAGTTTAAATGATTTGTCCAGTCATAATGTCTTAAACAGCTTAATGCAAAGCAAAGGGTTTCATCAAGGCAGCCCACCACTTATCCATTTCACTTAACATTATATCGAGTCTGAGAGATCCAAAGGGAATTTTATTAGCTTGAAAATCATACTTAACATTGAAGTATCATGTTGATGCTTCATGACTTATCTTAATCTTGTGAAAACGCTTGTAAACAAAATATCCTTCATGAAAAGTGTTACTTTACTTCTGTTTGGGGTCTAAGAGAACCCAGGTAGAAAACATACTTGCTTGGAAAACAGAGGAATAAAGCCTAAGTCATATGTTTAAAATGGGTTTTTATTAAGTCCCAAATAAAACATTACAATTTTGAACAGAAAATATTATATTAATACTGTTAAATATTATGAAATTACTACTACTTTTTATACTTACTTAATTGGGGTCACTGGGACCTAAAGTATAACAGTACAGTCAATTTTAAACAAGAAATAAATAAAAAAAAGAAAATGCAATGGCATCAGTGTGCAAGTAAAAGTGACCTGCAGTAAAGTGGGCACTTCTAATTGGAAAACCTGTGAAATGCTGCCTCAAGAGAATTTAAATCTCTCAAATGCTGGTCTTCAATATTGTTAATTTACTATATCAGATCCTTATCTTCTCTCTAACTCTCCATATAGAGCTAGGGTTTGTTCTTTGCTTTAATCCTGCTGTGTAAATCATTTAAGCTACTGTACGACCTACGTTTGAGGCAGGACAAAGGAAATTCATTTTTAACCGAATATCAAAGGGTTTCTCTTTGTAGCACAGTTGCATGCTATTGATATTCCCCTCCTGTTTTGAAAACTGGAACTTTTATTACACTTTTCTATATTTCTCTCTTTTCTCGTTTAGTCTTTCATCAGAGGGTGTGGGAAATATTGAAGCTACAGCCGAGCACTGTG
The DNA here is from genome assembly GCF_025860055.1 of Xyrauchen texanus. Taxonomy (NCBI): domain Eukaryota; kingdom Metazoa; phylum Chordata; class Actinopteri; order Cypriniformes; family Catostomidae; genus Xyrauchen; species Xyrauchen texanus. The sequence continues at coordinate 10,231,917 of NC_068315.1, read as the reverse complement.
TAATTTACATAAATGATTATATTGCAGTTTCACACTTACTGTGTTTGCATCAAAATATAATGTGGGGTCCCCTGGTGTTTCATCAAAACTAGAATACTAGAAACATAAAACTGTTTATTTTTTATTTTTGCAGTAACACAATGCAACACTGTCCATTATTTGACACAGTTTTAATAAATAATCCAAAACAGATTTTTTTTACATCCAAAATTTCTAAACACCTGAGTGTGCAGCACTTTATTTTCTGGAGGAATTTATAGACAGTGACTGAGTGACACTGGCAGAGTGAATCCTCATTTTCACCTCACAATAATGGTAAGGTATCATTTTTATTTGATTTATGATTGTTGGTACTTCTAAATTGCTAACATTAAATCATCTTTTATCAAAACTAAAATGTCACTAATCATTAATTCAATTGCACACAGTTAATATACACGTAGGTTTGTAACAGATTTATCTAATACTACATGTTCACTCACTATCAGATAGTTGTAAAGTTATTACATGGATGCTAAGAAATATCTAGTCTATTTATTATGTTGTGCCCGTGATGATCAGTTCTTCCTCAATATCTTTAAATACGCAAGTCTTGCTTATAAACGATTATGACAACAGAGAAAGAGAAGACTTATGATAATAATGATTATTTGTTGTTTAATGTTGATTGTTTTATTGTAAGGTGTCCTTGAGTGTCATGCAAGGTGCCTATAATTAAAGGGATATAATAATAATAATAATGAAAAATTAAACCGTGAGCTACTTCTTGCGTATAACTCTACTATACAATATGCATCTCAGCCAGTGTGACCAATTTAAATAAGTCTATTCTAGAGCCTAACATCTTACTCTTGTTTTACAACATATTCTGTGATTTGTTTGGTAGGGATTCACATATAGATTCTTGGGGAGTTGTGCGTGCATCTGATGTAATTCTTGAGTTCAAACATGGTAGAAAGTCTCCTGCTTTAACAGCTGCCAACAATTTTCTGCCAACCTAAACTCTTCTCTACCGCGATATCAGCATCTTCCCTGCATTAATGTTATTTATGCATTAGAGTTGTCGAGTGCCAATGCAGTGACATGGTCAGAGAGAACGGAGCAGAGACAACATAGCGAGTTACAGCAGAGAAACTATTTCAAATGTTGGGTATCTCCAAGATGAATCAGGTAAACTATGTTTGTTATGTTTGTAAGTCTGTTGTTTAGAGAAACCCAAGAGAAAGGAGATAGGAGTGTGATGAAAATTCTATCATTCTATAATTACAATGGTGAAAATGATTAGCCTGATGGGGTGTGTACGGGAAAGGGGTAGTTTAAAGGGGAATGGTATACCAATAACCAATACAATTGGTGAGATTTTAAACGGCTTCAGACTTCGTGACCACCTAGGGGTGTTCCTAATGTGTCAGCTCTGAAGCAGCGTCAAAGTGAACTACGAAAGGCAACTCGATTTATATGCAGTTTACTGGCATTATATTTATTTAAAGTAAAGTGTTACCAGATTTTCTACCACTGGGAAACACTGTCCCCACATTTTATTTAAATAATTTTATCCTGAAATAAAAAAAAATAAAATCTGTTGGATCAACAGCAGTTGCCACCCAGATTTATCACAGATCTTACTAGACAGTTGTTTGGCCCTATCTAAGCCCTGCAGAATGTAAATCCTTGGATCTGAATCAAAGTCAAGCTAAATACAGAGGACAGATGATTAAGAAACTTTTGACTAATACTTTAGACAAACACTGGCTCCAATTAGCTCTCTTATCATTTAAATGGACTGTCATTTTCCACTGTCATTCACCGTAATATTTTTAGAAGAACAGAACTAACAGAACAGGTGAGAAAGACGAAATGATTGTCTGGCTTGTAATTAGTAAACTGAATGATTGCCAGAATGCACTAATTTGCCTCTCTCAGTTTGAACGGATTATCCTTGATTTGTTGAGAAGTGTTATTTTACAACAGATTGTGCTTCAAGTCGTACACGCGACACACACACGCACACACACACACACACACACACACACACACACACACACACACACACACACACACACAACTCTCTTCAGGTTTTTTTTTTTATTATTTAACCACTGATATAGTACATAAACCTGCAGTATTGCTGATATATTCTGAATGAAGAAATGTCAGAACATTTGGACAATGTTTTTGTTTAGACAGACAGCAAACGTATAATAGTATGAGCATATTTTTCTCTTGTTTGTTTTTTGTTTTTTGTAGTCTGAAAAGCAAAAATAACAAACAAAAACATGAAATCCAGTGTTTACAAGCCAAATCCAAACCAGTTAAATTAAAAATGTCAATTAAAAGCCACAGTACTGCACTGTAAAATTGTTGTCAGTGACCACGTTTATATTCGCTTAAGAAAACTGTTTTGAAACGTCATGCAAACAAGTACAGTGATTTCTTTACACCATTTAAGGGATTTAGAGGAAGTGATTTAACACACCCAAGTTTCTCCTGCCGAATGCAGTTTATTGTGGCCATGTAAACGCATAAGTAGAGTTATTACAGGTTTTTGAGGAGTGCGCATGTGCGTAAACAGACCAGATAACAAACATCATAGGATGGAGCTCAACAACAAGTCAACACAGAGGAAAGAATTCAAATTTTGTGAGAGTACATACACTATAAACTATACCCATTTATACACACCATTATAAAATATTGTCTGACCCTCATTCTCTGAAGCAATGGAGAATAAAATAGTGAATTGGAGAAAGCTGCTTACTGAACGAGACGCATACTGGAGTAAAGAGAAAGCCGCTAACAAAGCTCATATAAGCGCATACACAATTTTAAGCCTTAAGCAGCTTTCTCGCAATAATCTGCTTTCTGGTGTCCATGTAAACGTGGTCAATCAGACTGTATAAACAGCAATGCCATATTTCTAACTTATTTATAGAATAAAACATCAAAACATAAACTTTACACCTCAAAAGGAAAATTTACATTACATTGTCTGGTTCACTCTTTGATTTTCTCTATGCAAGTAATTATGACTATTGTATAAGTCGGTGTGTGTGTGTGTGTGTGTGTGTGTGTGTGTGTGTGTGTGTTTGTGTTAATTTTGTGTTTTTACATGGTCATTATCCGACTTAACACCATGACATGTCACCATCGGCCATCTGCACCACGGCTTTGCAGTTCATATAATGTTGCTAGGGATGATTGCCTTACGGCAGTGACAGCAAGTTTGTGTATGTGTGTGAAGGGGCTTTGTCTTGCCTTTGATGAATAGCACCGAAGGCCTGCTGAGATTAAAAGGTGGCCTTTATTCATTTGGTCCCCTACATTTTTTCAACCCCAAAAACTTGCACCAAGATCAAAGGGAAAATGAAGGAAGAAGTGGAAAAGAACAAGGAATCCTAAAAATATTGCATTTATGTATTTCATTATCAAGGCCTCGGATATCTAACAAGGTTGTTTCCTCTGTTGATTACACCATTAAACTGTTTATGTTATATGGGAACACATGAAACATTTCTGGGATAACGTGTGTCATGTGACCACTGCCTGTTGTACCCCTGCCCTATGCTTCGTGTCTTTGAAGTACGCCCACGCCCGTCTGGATCCCTCAAGATTAGAATTGTGTTTGACATGTAAACTCCATCTCTCTGAATCGGGCCTTATCCAAACACAAACAGCCAACATTAGACACAACACAAACATGCTTGTCTAGTGGCTTACACAGTGTTTTCGCTTGTTGGCCAAATTTCGAGGCGGCGAAGCTGATGATACATGGTGCAATGTTTCCGGCAATCTTGCCAGCCTGCATTGCGAAATACGGGCAAGTATTTTAGGCATATATTCACATTATAGGGCAATGCCAAGTGTGTTAATGCTGTGCAAAATGCTTAGCCTGTATTTTGCCCTGTGGTCCTTTGCAACACAGTCTAGTAAAGTCACCCAACCAAAGACGCTGACCTTAAAATACCTATAAACCGTTGGATGAGAGCCTGCAGATGCTCCAGAATGCAATGAGTTTCATTTGCTAACCGTGCATATGCATATATTTGTGTGTAAAACCTTTGTGCAAATGTTTTCATGCAGAGACCATGATTAAACAGTAAGTTTGCACTTAAATTAAGAAGAAAATTTAGAACAAGCTGAAGCCGCACATACAGTATGCAGAAAGCAGAGACTTCCGGTGGCCTCAAAAACATAGAATATGTTATCTTATAATTTTTATTGTTCATTGGTAACACTTTACAATAAGGCTATTTTTGTTTACATTAGTAAATCATTAAGTATCATGAACAAACAATGAACAATATATTTTTAGATGTATTAATCTTGGTTGATGTTAGGTTATAAAAACAATTGTTCATTGTTAGTTTATGTTCAGGTCATAATGCAATGACTAATGATAACTTAAAATCTTATTTTAATTTATGCAACTAAGTTTAAATTAACATTAAACAAATTCTTGTTCATTGTTAGATCATTTTAATAATTTAGATAACTAATGTTAACAAACACAACCTTATTGAAAAGTATTAACTTGTATATATTTAAGCAATATTACACAAGCAAGAGTCTGATATGTTCCTACATCAGCACTGCTGTGATTCGGCTGCAGGCACGAGGCTGATTCCGGTCAGCAGCAGTATATGCATTCACAAGAGCACTGAGTTCATGTGGTCTCTCATGTGATGAATTTGCGTTGCCATGTTACAAACATAATCTCAGGTTTTTCTCTCATTTGAGACATCAAGGAAAAGCACACAAATGCACCATTGCGAGTAAACAAACAGACACAAATACTGATCTTAACCCAAACCAATGAAGCTTCTGTTTAACGTTTATGCTGACTGTCTGCAATGGCGCTTCAAGGGTCTTATCATCATCCACTTGCTTTTTAATGGCATATTGAGCTAAGAAATTATTCTATTTTTCAAATGTGTTTTGCTGAAGAAAGCTAGTTCTCTACATCCGGGATGGCATGAGGGTGAGCAAATTATGTGAGAATTTTCATTTTTGGGTAAATATTTTGGACTCCAAGGACCCCCATTGTGCAAGACAGTTTTCAAAGGCCCCCCATGTAGACCAATATATTTCCTTCTTCTGCTGTAATGATGATAAAGCTGCTTTTTTTCTAACTTTTTTTTATGACCCCTATTCCGAAAAAGTTGGGACTATATGAAAAATACTAATAAAAACAAAAGGGAGTGATTTTTAAATGATATTCACCCTTTGCTATATTGAAAGCACTACAACTACAAATATGATGTTTTTCCTTGTGAATTTCATAAAAAATGTACAGTAATTTCAAATTGTATGATTGCATGCTCCTAAAAAGTTGAGACAGTCGAGTGTTTACCACTCTGAAACATCACCATTTCTTCGAATAACACTTATTACTCATTTGGGCACTAAAGACACAAGTTTAAGTTTAGAAACTGGAATTTTCCCCTAATCTTCCATTATGTAGGTCTTTAACTGCACAACTGTACAGGGTTTTCGTTGCCGTATGGTGTGCTTTTATAATGCAACACACTTTCTCAATTGGAGACAGGTCAGGACTGCAGGCAGGCCAATCTAGCACCCTCACTCTCTGCTTACAGAGCCAAACACTTGTAATCCGGGCAGTATGTGGTTTGAAGTTATCCTGCTGAAAAATGCAGTGCTGCAATGCTGGATGGCAGTATATGTTGCTCCAAAATTTGTACATATCTGTTTGCATTCATGATGTTCTCACAGATCTGCGAGTTACCCATGCCATGGGCACTGACACACCCCTGGCCCATACAGACACTGGCTTTTGGACCTGACGCTATAATAACAGCTTGGATGGTCCTTTTCCTATTTGGCCTGGATAATACTACTGCTTTGTTTTACAAAAACGTTTTGAAATGTGGACTCTACTTTCCATCTAAGATGAGACCAGCCCAGAGAAGTCGGCAGCGCTTCTAGACAGTGTTGATGTAGGATTTCTGCTTTGCATAGTAAAGTCTTAACTTGCATCTGTGGATGCAGTGGCGAGTGGTGTTGACTAACTAAGGTTTACTAAAGTTATCCCAAGCCCATGTTCATGATATACATTACAAATTTATGCCATTTCTTAAGAGAGTGAGATCACGCGCATTCAGAAATAGATTTGTCTTGCCCATTACGCGCCAAGATTTGACCAGATTTCTTGAATCTTTTAACTATATTGTGCTTTGTAGAAGGTGAAATGCCACAAATCCTTCCAATTTGTCTGGGGAACATTGTTCAAAGAGTGCTGGATTATTTGCTGACTCATCTGTTGGCAAATTGACAAGTCTCGAATGATTCTTACTCTTGAAGGACTAGGCTCTTTTTGGAGGCTCCTTATATACTATGATACGATTGCCTCACCTGTTTAACGTCACCAGTTTCACATTGCCTTGTTATTTCAACTCGTCAATTTGCTATTAGTCTTAAATTGCCTGTCTCAACTTTTTTGGAGACTACATTTTCAAAAAATTAAAGAAATGCCCCAGTGCGTGTTCAACACTGACTGATCATAGGATGACATATTCTACATTAGCCTTACTTGAAATTGCATGCATGTTTTTGCATTATATAACAATATATAAAACCAAGTGTAATTTCTTTTGAAGAAATATTACACAAACACACTTCTAAAATCTAATGTGAATTTTCTTGATAAGAAAATATGATCATGCCTGGTAACACGCGCATGTAAAATGGCTAGAAATAGCATATTAGCTTAGAATAAAGCTGACAATTTACACAAGTTTATTTCTATTTCTTCTGCTCCAAACTTACTTCCAACTTACTTCTTTGTCTGCTCATGTGAATGTAACACATCATAAGAAAGTGTTTCACCACTGTTCAAATGCACTTTGGATCACATCGTTTATATGAATAAATGTTTTCCATCTGAAAGGACTACATATTAAATTAAACAAATGACAATAAAATGCAAAGAAATCTGTTCAGGAATCTAAATAGGTTTTGAATGCAACTGTATTCTAATTACCAATTATTTAAATTGTAATTGTAGTGGAATACAGTTACTTTTTATTTTGTATTTTAAATACGTATTCCAGTTATATGTATTTCGTTACTCCCCAACCCTGTGTAAGGTTCCCTTTCTCCCACTATTAAACAGCAGTAATAAAAGTAAAGAAAAAAAGAACAAATAAACCACAGTGATGCCATTAAAATCTTTGTGGATTATCTGATATTTTACTCTCTGCCACAACAAGTCCCTTGGTAGTTTTCATCACAATTACCACTGCAAACACAGTGACCACTTTGAATTGCCCTATAATACAGTGAGAATATCAATGTATGAACCAAGCAGGCCTTAGAGCAAAACATAATTTTGTTCCCTGCAGTTTTGCAACTGTTCCACAGTTTTGCAACTGCTTGCAGCATCCTGAACTTTGTCTTGTGTAACTTTAGCTCTTCAAAACCCAGCCCTTCTATTCCCTCCTCTCCACTAAGTCTTTAGAATGGCTTGTTACTCGTTTTTTTTTTGCTCTGCACACTTAGCAGGAAACATCATATAATGAAGAAACAAATGGAATCTGACTGGGCATTAACACCAATAAGGATCAAGCAGACTGCTATAGTGCTCTCCTTAAGACACTCTCAATTAAAGAGACTAAATATCAAAGGCCTTTTTCAATCTTTGCACAGACTGTGTAATTATCCTTTTGTGTTAATGATATTATCCTAATAAAGTCTTGATTAGGTTTGACGCATTACCTTTGTGACAGTCTTGATATGAAGGATTACAGCATTTGGATTTGTGCGTAATCCGCCTGATAAGGAGAACACGGTAGCTGTGACAGATAATCAAAGCACATTTGCTTCCCACAGGAGAGAAAATCTCTGGCTACGCTGTAAAAGTGATAGGGCCTGTCAGAACTGACCACAATCGTTTGAACCAATGACGGAGACCTCTTCGGTCTTCCCAAATGGCTCTTTGTTGTCCTCTTTGGGCATTATATTGAATTAGTGGATAGATTTCTGTGGCATTTCTGTATATTTGCCTTGAATTGATCTACGGTGTGTGTGTATGCATGCTAATGCCCATACTTTTGCCCATACGTATGTCTCTGTGTTAGTTTGAATGTAAATTCTTTTTTTATATATAGATATATATGTTAAATTTGATTTGTAGAGTTTCCTGTGAAGAGCTCATGAATAGATTATAGAAGAACAGAGCTGATAAGCAGATATTTATGGAAATGAGAATGAGAAAGATAGAAAAACATAGGGAAAGTGGTCCAGGTCAGCTGGCCCTTGGTTTGTGGCAGGAGCAGATGTAAGGAGACACTGTCGCACTAGTGGACATATGGCCTTGTTCCGTAGCCCATGCCAGCACAAGGAGGCTGGTTTACAAAACTGATGCAGGAAGGGCGGCCTGGTCACAGTTCCTTTTTCCGTGAACCGGGCAAGCAGCCAATGGACTTGGAGCCGGAAGGGCTGAAAGTTTGGCCTGCGCCAGCAGATATGTCCAGGCCAGAGCTTTACTTTAGCCCTGGTTATAATTTCCATTTCAATGACCCAGGAATGTACTCGTCTCAGCCAGAGCTGCAGGATTCATGACACAAAAATTGCTGATGTACCAGGTTCACTTCAGGAAACAACCTGTATTTCGTTACTCCCCAAACTTGTGTATATATATATATATATATATATATATATATATATATATATATATATATATATTTAAAATATATATATATATATATATATATATATATATATATATATATATAATTTTTAAATATTTAAATATAACTATGTATAATTATATATTGATATGAATATGTATAATCGTTATATATTGAGTTATTGTTATATGAGGGGTATATGCTATTAATCGCGATTAATTAATCAGGACACCAGGTAATTAATTTTATTAAAAATGTTAATCGATTGACAGCCCTAATATATATATATATATATATACTGGCGGACAAAAGTGTGGAATAATGTACAGATTTTGCTCTTATGGAAAGAAATTTGTACTTTTATTCACCAAAGTGGCATTTGCCGTAGCATTCCTGTAGCACTTGCCATAGATTTGTCTGTCTTGTCAGGCACTTCTCATGCACCTTACAGTCTAGCTGATCCCACAAAATATAATTCTTCCCATAAGGCCTGCACCCCTGAGTCTTCTCTTTACTGTTGTACATGAAACTGGTGTTGAGCGAGTAGAATTCAATAAAGCTGTCAGCTGAGGACATGTGAGGCGTCTATTTCTCAAACTAGAGACTCTGATATATTCTCCTCTTGTTTAGTTGTACATCTGGCCTTCCACATCTCTGTCTGTCGTAATTAGAGCCAGTTGTCCTTTGTCTTTGAAGACTGTAGTGTACACCTTTGTATGAAATCTTCAGTTTTTGCCAATTTCAAGCATTGTATATAGCCTTCATTCCTCAAAACAATGATTGACGCACAAGTTTCTAGAGAAAGCCGTTTCTTTTGTGCTATGGTTGATCTAATGTTGACCTTAAGACATGCCAGTCTATTGCATACTGTGGCAACTAAAAACAAACACAAATACAATGTTAAGCTTCATTTAACAAACCAAATAGCTTTCAACTGTGTTTTATATAATGGTTAGTGATTTTCTAGTATCAAATTAGCAATTTAGCATGATTACTCAAGGATAAGGTGTTGGAGTGATGGCTGCAGGAAATGGGGCCTGTCTAGATTTGATCAAAAATGAATTTTTATAGTCATACAATAGTGATAGTGCTGTTTTTTACATAAGTAATGGCCTGACCATACTTTGTGATCAGTTGAATGCCATTTTGGTGCATTAAAGTACCAAATATCTTCCGAAACAGCAAATTCTGTACATTTTTCCAAAATAATATCCACCAGTGTGTGTCTGTTTTTGTGTGTATTATTTATTTATTTTAATAATTTTTATGGTAGAAGACCCCTGCTCTAAGGTAAACCATTGTATTATATAAATACAGATGTTCACCCTTTTTATCATACCGGATTTGACGTATCTGCATACATGCAGGAACATTTGTGCCAGGGCTTACATTTGTGCGAGTGTGGGAATTAGCGACTGCACGGTTTACAGTGCAAGAATAAAACATCCCAGGATCACAGTAGGTTCTAAATGGAATCCAGTCGTCAGTGCGTGGCGGCCCCGATCTTCAGCTCCTGACTGGGCTGGCTTTAAGCGAGCTACCATCCCTCTCAACATCCATTCTGTTGTTTCATCTCCTGCAGCTGCCGAGCTTATTTCACAACTGCCAGCATGCCCGCCTGAGATTTCCCATTTGTAAATAACACAGACAAAAGCCCTCTTCGTTTCGTTGGCTCTTTAGGAAAAAAGGCCTGGAGGTGTTGGAAGGGGTGCTAAATTGGGGACCTGTGATGTGATCTGTGGTCCCTGCAATTACGGAAAAGCTAATGAGAAACCACTTCTCCCTTTCCCCCCTTTTTACCCTCCGACCCATAAATCTGGGACAAGACAGCAAAGACTAATTCCTAGGATGGATTTCTAACAACGGGGGTCAACTGAAAGGAGGTAATAGAAAGGGCAGCGGAACACTTCCTTCATTTCCCACCTGTACACCTACATCCCCCTCTCTCTTTTTCTGTCTCTCTCTCGCTTCCTTTTTATGATCATTAAACTAGACCTCCTTGCTCCTCTAACAAGAGGTTTTATAGCCCTTGAAGTTATTAAACACATATAATTACTTTTAGACAGTGCAACTGAGCAGTCAAGGAGATAGAGGGAGAGAGCAACAGAAGCAAGCTTGAGACAGAGAGAGAACAAGCGAAGCAGAAAGGAGGAGAAAATTGGACCAAAGAGTGACAGCGACCAGAGACTGGGAGTAAAAGAGAGTACCAAAATACTAATGAGAACTGGAAAGGAAGGACATGTGACAGGACACTATAAAGTCTCACCTCAAAGCACAAATATTTAATTAATTTGCATGCTTCTGTAATTGACAGCGCACTTCTTTATCATCTCTACTTAAAGGGATAGCTCTTCCAGGAATCCAAATTCTGTCATAATTTTCACATTCTCATGTTGTTCCAAAACTGTATAATTGTCTTTCATGGAACTTTAAAGGAGTTATTAATAGCAGAATATGTAAGCTTCTTCACAATTAAAGTGAATTGTGACCACAGATAGGTTTTAAAGGTATGGTTTTCAGTGTATAAAGATTTAGGTAACAACATTCAGATCGAACAACAAATAGAACTGAATGCAGGTGTTTTGAGAAGTGTTTTCAAAAGTTAACTTTCTTTTAAAGTTGACATGGCATCAAAAAAAATTCCTCTGAAGCCATATGGTAGCTTTGTTTTAGGAACAGGCTGACATTTATGTTGTTAGTCACTGAAACTCACAAAGATTTTTGCTTGACAGTTGTGGTCGCCATTCATTTTCATTGTATAGAGAAGAGCCGCTTGCACATTTTGTTATAAATAGCGATTCCTTTAATCCTAACACATGTATCCAGACAAAATCCTTAAAAAAAAAACAGGATCAAAGCAAGATAAACTTCTCTCTGAAACAACCAAACCAGGGAATAATTTTTACCCAAGCAAAAAGTTTCTAGTAGTTTTCGTTGCCCTGATATTTCACTGTGTGCTGATGTAAAAGTTTTTTTTTTTGTTTTTTTTTTTTTTTTAGACGAGTAGGGCAGAATATGCAGATCTTCAAAATCTGCAAATAAAGATATCCTAGACTAGGAGCTCATTTGCTGGCTCTGTTTATATAAAGCTGAGTAAATCATCCACAGTGTGCCGACTAATAGAATACAAATATTAGTTTATAGCATTAGTCGAGCCCTTATTTTAATTAGAGGTTCTCCCAATTAGGACTCTCCTCACTCTGTCTTCCTGACTAGTTGAGTATTGAAACACATCCTACAGCTTGGATGGACTCTGTATACGTGGAGTGTGGTTACTTCCTTTGTGATAGAGACATCATGTGGACACTGTGGTGTGTTACAACTTAAAATTAAGACCACAGTTTTGCTATCACTGGTTTGTCATTCATTTCATGGCTATGCAAACTTTACCAGCTTTTTAGGATTAACATTTTCATCAGGTTTGGAAGCAAAATGATTATTTAATGGTGATTATATATATATATATATATATATATATATATATATATATATAATTATAAGCCATTTTGGTTGATGTCCCCAAAAAGTGTAAGAACTGTGGCTTTGTGGTTCTACTATTGTAGCCTACTGTATATTTAAGCTTCCTGACCGGAATTTCCATGTCGCAATGGCACAGAAATGACACAATTCACCTTTTAAGTGAACACTTTACTAGATAAGTTGGTGTAAGACTATATGCTATATGCAATTTTATGCTGAGAGTGTCATTTAGACAAAAGTGACAGACCAGTGACCTGTTATTGGCTCAAATACCTCAGTAAATTACACCCACAGATGAACAGGTAGCCAAAATAGATCACTGAAGAGCAATGCTGTGAACAATGATGCTCTGTTAATGTAATGCTTTGATCCTAATTTGCCTTAGCGCTGTGAGGTTAAATAGGGCCATGTTTATTTTTGATGGTGAATTGACATACATATCTATGGGACTGGCTGTCCTCTTAAAGGGTTAGTCCACCCAAATTCTCTCATGATTTACTCACCCTCATGCCATCCCAGATGTGTATGACTTTCTTTCTTCTGCTGAACACAAATTAAGATAATAACGTATTTCTCAGTTCTTTAAGTCCATACAATGTAAGTGAATGGTTGCCAACATTTTGAAGCTCCAACATCTACATGAGGGCAAAATAAAAGTACTCCAAACGACTCTGGTGGTTAAATCCATATATTCTGAAGCGATGTGATAATCGATTCAGAATTATCCTCTTTGCTCAGTCAACTTCCACTTAAATTTTCACTTTCTCATTCTCCTTCTTCTAATTTTGTTGAATCACATCCTTTTTGCATAGCGCCCCTAATGGCCAGGGAGGAGAATTTATGACAAAATATGACTTAAATATTGATCTATTTCTCACCCACACCTATCATGTCGTAGCTGAACACATGGATTTAACTAATAGAGTCATATGGATTACTTTTATGCTCCCTTTATGTGGATTTGGGGGTTTCATAATGTAGGCACCCATTCGCTTGCATTGAATGAACCTACAGAGCTTTATTCTTTTAAATATCTTAATTTGTGTTCTGCAGAAGAAAGTTATACACATCTGGGATGGCATGAGGGTAAGTAAATCATGAGAGAATTTTTGGGTGAACTATCCCTTTAATTAGATAAAGTTTTACACAAAACTTCAAATGAACTTTAAAATGTGATTCTTTTTTATATATATATATATATATATATATATATATATATATATATATATATATATATATATATACACAGTATATATACACATGTACTGAGACCTCTGTAGAGAGAGAATTCCATTACTTTGTTCTCCCTGTGTAGCCACCAGGTGGCACCAGCAGTCCATTTTTGTTCTGTGGAAGTTTTTACGTTTTCATTGGCACTCTGTGCCATACATGTTATATAGCACTTAATATAATATAGAAATTTAGCAGTGTGCAAATTTAGCATCTATAAATTTATGACAACATAGAAGGCATTTTCCTATTTCCAGGGTGGCTTAAACCGCAGGATGGTTCATGTCTGAGATTTGATGAGCAGAAATTACATAGATTGTTTGGTATGTTTGTTGATTTGTTTCTTATTTCAAGCCTTGGTAATCCAGAATTGAAAATAGCTGAACATTTTTCTACACCATTTAATGCTTTTGCAGATGCTGCAGTAAAATGGAAAAATAAAGAAACAAACACCATAAACTTTAATAAGATTTAATAAAACGAGAACGCTTTTGATGTTCAGTGGCTGTGCTAAAATGTATTGGGGAATTTGTATAATATAATAGCTCAGGAACATTCTTCAAACTCAAGCTGACAATAAAACCTTTAAGGAATAGTTAATCAAAAATGATGGAATGTATTCACTCTCACGTTGTTCCAAATTAGTAGACTACTACTACTTCTGTTCCATGGAACAGGCAAAATTTAGCCTCAGTCACCATTCACTTTCATAGTGTGGGATAAAAAATGCAATGCAGGTTAAAAACAACTGAATGGTGACTTTTCATTTTTGGGGGAACAATATCTTGAAGAAATATGATTTAAACAAAGTCTGGTCTACTAAAGACATACTGTCATTAAGTTATCACAAAATAATAGGAAGTACATGTATAGTATTGTGTGCATTGGTATCCTTTCCAGCTTTGTGGTTTACTCAGGAGCTGTGTATCAGGGTCGTTCTGCTATCTCGGTGTGAACACTGCCACAGCTGCCGAGCTGAATACACACACAGAGAGACTGTCATCCACAGCTTAACTCTCCGGAGTTACCGTGGCGGCTGCATTCATTTCCATTATTAATTAAACTCATTAGAGTCTTTCTGATGAGGCTATGCTCCGGGTTCCTGCTGTGGATGGAGAGAGAAGAGAGTGAAAGATGGATACAACAGTGAGAATGGAAAAGGAACAGCTGGGGGGGGGGACATGAAGATAAGGCCTGTAGTTGTATAATCCCCTTTGTTTTGTGGAATTTCTGGCTCTTATTTCTAAAATAGATGGGCAGCCATGTCTGCTTCTCTACAATCTGTCATCTGAGGGTATTCTTGTACCTCAAAAAGCACACACTGTGATATTTTACCATCACTTTCATTTACTGAAATGAAAAAATAAATAAAGCTGAAACAGTTTCAGCTTACATTCTTGTTCTTTGTAGCATTGCCAAAAGGAAGAGTTCACTCAAAATTTAATTATGTTGCCATTTATTCACCTGTTGTTGTTCCAAACCCTTATGCCTTTTTCTTTTTCCATGGAACATAAGAGAAGAAATTTTGAAGAATGTTGACGCTGCTGTTGTTGTCCATACAGTGAAAGTGAATGGTGACTGAGGCTCTCAGACACTCTGCGTATCATCTCCTTTTGTGTACAGCATGACGGTGAGCAAACAACATTTTTGGATGAAATATTACTTTAAGCATTCTACAAGAATGCATTGTTTATATATTTATTTTTGGTTCAAAGTGTGCATCCTTTAAAACCCTATAACTGTGTGTGTGTGTGTGTGTGTGTGTGTGTGTGTTTGCATGTTTATACTACATTGCTGGGTTCAAATGTCCCCACAAGGATAGTAAAACCTGAGATCACCTTCCTTGTGGGGCCCAGTGAGCAGTCCCCATTGGGGATTGGCTTATACATACAAACACATTTTTTGGGGAAAATGTAAAAATGCCAAAAGGTTTCTGTGTGGGTTAGGTTTAGGGAATAGAAATTATTGTTAGATCTGTATAAAATCCATAAAATGCATTGAAGTCTATGGAGAGTCCCCACAATTATATAAAAACAAGTTTCACAGTGTGTGTGTGTGTGTGTGTGCGTGCGTGTGTGCACGTGTGCTTTCATAACCGTCTCCAAATGGCAGCGGTGCAGCCAAATGAATCAGATAAACACACTCAGTATGAGAGCCCAAATGTTCCTCAATAACTGTTTGACACTTAATTAAAACTTTCATCAGCGCCACAGGAAAAGCAGATCAGTTCATTTCAGGGTTACACCTTAATTATACAATATATTCTAAATAATGTTGTCCCTAATGAGGAGCAGGTTGAGAGTGGAAATTAAAAGGCTTTTTAGATGGGTGAGAGTGCCTCTTTTTGAAATCTAGCCGGAGTGAGACTTGCAAGATGCCTCCAGGGGGTAGAATTGAACCAAAATTGTGTTGTTAATGTTTCCTACTGCTTATAGTGTCAAATGCCACAGCGGTTGAGATTAGGGGCCTTGTTGTTTGCAAAGCATTACACATTACAATGTTAATTTTCTTGCATCTTCTACAGTAGTTCCTAACCGAACGGCCATGTGTGATCGGTTTTGATTGCTTTCATGTTGGTGTTTGGCTGCAGGGGTCCAATATTTTGACTGATGATGTTCTTGTTTATGCCAGAAATGTTTTAGATGCAAGTTTAAGTTCATGTTACATTTAACTTCAAGTAGGACACTCTTCTCCCACTCCCACCTCTCTGCTTTCGGTTTCACAGAGCACGTCACTCAGCAATGAAAAGGCTGTTAAGAAAGACATGTAAATAAACTTTTGGAGAGGAGGGTGAGAGGAGAAGTGCCAGTCCTGCCAAATGTGCATTTGGGTAGTTATCTGGCTCAATCAGGTGATCCATACCTGTGCCTAGTCTTTAATAACTCCTATAATTCTTTGACTATCAGCCAGCTCCAGAAGCCTGTTAAGTCTCTAAAACAAGGGTCAACTGTTTAATGCTCTGGCCATAATCTAAGTTTTAAAGAGATAGTACACCTAAACTTGACTGTCTTTATTTACACACTGTTCTGACGCTTCTGGGACATGCCCTTTGTCACACTCATTAATTAACAATTTGATTGTCCAATTAACTTAATCAGTTGTCCAGCAATCACAGTAGCACTACACTAATGAGCACTGAGGTATAAATATCAGTTTGATTCTCAGAGATCTCAGTTCTGCTGTGAATGGACATTGTGAAAGACCCTATTCCTTGCCCTTTGTGTGCGTTCATGATTATAAACTGCACACTGTCCAACCTAAAGTAGGTTGAACCTGTCAAGCACAATAAATTGGTCAAAGTAATATAACTAGATTATGTGTTCTTCTCGACACCCCTGCTGCCATCAAGCCAGCCCTTTATTTCCTAAACCTAAAGTCTTTAACACTCACCTGAACCTGTATTAGGGTTCTGCGGTTTACCGGTACTAAAGAAGAATCGCGATACCCAAAAAATTAAAACCGTATGATATCATCTTGTTGCTAATTTTAGTACTTATTACAGTATGCTGTCATTAGCAAATGTATATGAGATGTTACAGTTTTGAGATGAAATCAATGACAAATACAAAAAAATGAATCTGGAAGTGTGATCATTAAACAGCAGAAGGATGTAATTTAATTAAATATACAGAAACATGCGCTGCACGCTACAGGATAAACAAAGGTGTCGCTCTGCTCTGTTATCTGCTTCACACACACACACGTGCGGGCGCACACATGCGCACACACTCACATAAATGTAAGAGAAACTACTGGTGCTTAATTTTCTTGCAGTGTGTTTAGAGTATAAATGTCTTAAATGAGCTCCTACGGAGTTGTGACGGGAGTATCCCTTAAAGGTCTGTCAAAATAAAAGTCCAGCTAAAATGAAATATACTATATAAAAATTTAATATTCAAAAAGTAGCAATAATAACGATTGTAACAATTATATAATAATAAATGGTTGTATTATTATTATTAGTAGTAGTTATAGTAGTAGTATTCTTATTATCTATAAGCGATATCACAAACACAATTTTTTATCAGCATGTTGAGATTCAGCCAGAGAAGCCTTGTGTATTTTCATTAATGTTTTCATTAATAATTCATTAATTTTACCAAAAATAAATATATTTTTTTGTGTAAATATATATATATATATATACACATGTACCTGTATATACATGTGAGATTTTATGCCATTCTTTTGAAGTCATTTTCTGTTTAATTTCATATAAAAATCTGAGGCTTTTCATTTATACCAATTTTGGTATTGGAGCAACCCTAACCTGTATGACTTTCAATCCTACATTAAACACAAAAGTAGAAGCTTTGTAGAAAGTTCACGCTGCTCTCTTACATACAGTGAGAATGGATGGGGACCAGGACAAAAAAAAAGCACATTTAAAGCATCAAAAAAGTATTTCATAAGACTATATTCCAAGTCACCTGAAGCCATATTATAGCTTTGTGTGATGAACATTCCAAGATTAACAGAAAGTCGTTATTCACTCAAGTCAAACCAAATCATTGATCAACAACCTTTAACAGCACACTAATTAAAAATGGCGCACATCAATAAAATAAATCATCATTAGTTCTTGCATCTCTTTTAACAAACACATGATGTCATGACAGAACAAATACAATTTTATGTTATTGGTGTTTAATTCTGTGTGTTTATCACACAATGTGATTGTATGATTTGGTTGGTTCAACTACATTTACTGTGGTTTTATGGTGTTTGATTTTTTTTTTAGGGCTGTCAATCGATTAAAGTTTTTAATCAAATTAAATGAATCGCATTGATATTTGCTGAGAAATCCCCTCAATTAACAATAATTCTGTATATAATGATGAAGTAATTATAAATAGTTATCTTTAAATATTTACAATATATATATATATATATATATATATATATATATATATATATATATATATATATATATATATATATTTATAAAAATATTCAGATAATTAAAATGCATTGCATTATTGTGGCAGAGTAGTTAAGCATTGATAAGACAATACAAGCGACCCATCAATGTACACCTGTGTCAGACGGATGCTTTTTAAGTGTCTCTCTTTGGTTGTGTTGTGTCATAAACATAGCATTTTTATGTCAATGTGTCAAGTTAAACATAGTTTAATACTTAGAAAATGTCTTGAGATTCCTTAGTTTGGATTTGAGCTCCATCAAGCTGTGTTTTGAATGCAACAACATATTCTCGTGTTGTGCTGTCTGTTGAAGGGTGGCTTTGTTCTCTGTATAAGCTGCACGTTGCCTATATACAGCTGAAGTTTCGCTTACTGCCCCCTGGAGAAAACAGGTGGTACATCTTGCTTTTATTTATCAGGAATCTTCCTTTTATGGTCTGGGGATATGATTAATTGCATTAAGTTTTTAATGCGTTATTTTCTGTGTTAAATTAATCGCACTGAATTAACAAGTTAAATCGACAGCCCTAATTTTTTGTTTGTTTTTTGTTTTCTCTCTCCTTTATGGAGCATGACAGCTAGGAGCCACTTTACACTAAGTGTGTTAAAATTAAAATTCAAGTTTAGAATTGCCATCAAATTTAAGATAAAAATGCACATTTAAATGCTAAAATTTTGCATTCTAATTTTTGATGTGTGTCAAGCACTGATGACTTCAGACAGGTCACATTATTGTCCAGTTGCAGTAAGACGTGTTCATTTTTACTTGACATGACATCTTAAAAACACAACACTCCTGCAAAAGATACTGAATGAATAATGTATCATAGCGAAATGATCAAAGATGTTTGTCTAATGCATTTTCACATTGAAAAACAAATGATGGTTGCAAAAGCATTCAGTTTGAACAGCCCCTTAGGTGGAGGTCTTTGACCATTGCTTCTGTCTCTCTTATCAGTGTTTCTTAGATTATGCAATGGGTTTTAAAATGCTTTGTCAGGAAAGGAGTTCACCTTGGAAATGTGTGTTTCAAGATCCTTGCTTTCTGTTCCATTCTGTCCATCTCTTCATCTGTTTGAGCAGTCCCTTGCTTGGGCTTATACTTTGAGCCATTTCACCACCGAGTTTAGCCGAATACCACTGCTATCTGGGAATATTGCTTCCATGCATGTAACTGTAATGAATGAATAACATTGTGGTATCGCTGTTATTATGAAGATTGAATCTGTGGCACCAGTGCAACACCACGTTAACATGCTAACATGACTTTAAAATTCAAACTCAAATTTTGGTAGTATTTAATACAAAAAAAAAAAAAAATAATTATTCCTCATCCCCGTTAACAGCCTTACTATTCACTTTTGATTTAATGGGAAAAAGACGAGTGGAGATTTATTTAAATTTTTACTTTTGTGTTCCACAGAAAAAAGTAAGTCATACAGGTTTTGGAAGAAAAGAGGTTGAGGAAATGTTGATAAAAAAAATTATATTCCTGTTCTACAGTGTATTTCATTGTTGTTTCTCCTTTGGCCCATCTTATTTGCATGTTGCCGCTGTGGTGGGGCTACAGAGCGTGGAGCAAAGCAGCCACTGTCAGCTTTCATAAACCGCTCTGCGTCTTTCTGACAGGCAGACATAACAGAACGAGGGAGATGGTGATACAAGCTGTGGTGCATCCACAGACACTGCCATTATCATCGAAAGGTTGTGAGCGTAATAAGATCGTAGACCTTGCACATGGCGAACTGTTGAAGGGGAGAGTGAAACACAAATATTTACCCTAGATTGATTGGCAGGTGTGATTTTGTCCTCTGTTTCTATTGTGGATGGATAATGGTATTCAAAGGGGCCATCACTGAAGATCAGTGTAAAGGAAGAGAGG
This sequence comes from Xyrauchen texanus, assembly GCF_025860055.1. Lineage (NCBI taxonomy): Eukaryota > Metazoa > Chordata > Actinopteri > Cypriniformes > Catostomidae > Xyrauchen > Xyrauchen texanus. The sequence continues at coordinate 10,211,758 of NC_068315.1, read as the reverse complement.
AAGCACTTCTCCCAAATGCAGGATGGGGTTTGGACTAGAGGTCACCTGAGAAAATTACACAAATATCCACATAGTGGAATAGCACTGGCATTTGAAAGAATGATTCTATGTGATGTGGTAACAATTCATGAACCTCAAGGCGTTTTGCTTCCCACACGACTTGAACGTGCTGATGAAGGTAAAAATGCCAACCACAACATTATTCCTATTATATTGCTCTTTCAAGAAACAAGAGCATCTTTTCACAAGGAACATCAGAAGATTCGGATTAAGATGGCTTGCCTGCTGGTTGCATGTCATTGTGTGTTCACTTGGTAGGTGAAGTACAACCAAATGTCAAAACAACATCTTGAAAGATGTGTCTGCCAGGTGCTTAAAAGGGCTAACCAAACATTGTCAATCCAGGCAGAAGAAACAAGCCAGTATCAGTTATACTTTCACAAAAAACTATATTCAAATGTAAAAAGAAAACATTTGTAAAAGGAATTTTGATGTCTAGCTTTCAGCCATGAATATAATATGTGGAACATTCCTGAGCAGTGGTGTAATGAAATCAATGTACTGTATTTCCCATAACAAAAATTTTAAACAGACCTGGTATTAACTGGTTTAAGCTGGTCTGAATGGTCTCTCATCTCAGTCTTAACTGGTTTAATATGGTCTAGCAGGTCTCTCAATCTGGTAGAGCCAGTCTTCAGCTGCCCTAGAAAGTCTCCGATCCTAGCCAAACTGGATTTCAGCTTGTCTAGCTGGTCTCCGGGCCTGATCAAGCTGGTTTGAGATGGTCTGGCTAGTATCCCAGCCTGGTCTTAACTTGTTTACAAGCTTACTTAACTGTTCTCCCAGCTAGGCCGAGGTGTTTTTTTAGCTGGTCTAACTGATCCATGGTCAAGCTGTTCTTAAGCTGGTCTAGCTGGTCATTTGGCCTAGCCAAGCTGGTCTTCAGCTGGTCTATTTGGTCTCCCAGCCTGATCAAAGTGGTTTTCAGCTGTACTTGTTTGTTTCTGGGCCCGATCAAGCTGGTTTACAATGGTCTGGTTGGTCTCCCAGCCTGGTCTTAACTTGTTTATTCTGGTGCTCAGCTGGATTGGATGGTCTAAAACCAGCTAACATACCTACTTGAACATGCTGAGAGTCAAGCTTAAAGGGTTAGTTCACCCCAAAATGAAAATGATCCCATAATTAACTCACCCTCAAGCCATCCTAGGTGTATATGTCTTTTTGCTTTCAGCCTAACACAATCTGAGTTATATAAAAAAATATCCTGGCTCTTCCAAGCTTTATAATCGGAATGAACGGTACCTTACATTTTGGTGCCATTCATTCCGATTATAAAGCTTGGAAGAGTAGACCCTTTATAGTCTCTAATGATGTCTTACACTTATCTGTATACCCAAAAATGACGGAGTATTTTAAATTGTTTCTGCTGTAATGACGAAAATATCCAGCAGGACGCGCCAGTGCGTCCGTCGACCCCAGAGGGTTAAAGGGGTAGTTCACCCAAAAATGAGAATACTCCCACATTTACTCACACTCATGCAATCTCAGATGTGTTTGACTTTCTTTATTCTGCTGAACACAATTTTTTAGAAGAATATCTCAACTCTGTATGTCAATACAATGCAAGTGAATGGTGATCAGACCTTTTGTAGCTCCAAAAATCACATATAGGAAACATAAAAGTAATCCATATGACTCCAGTGGTTAAATCCATATCTTCAGAAGCGATATAATAGATGTGAGTGAGAAACCAATCAAAATGTACTTTTACAAAACTTTTACATCTAAAAGTCATATATGGTGCATGTTTAGTTTTACTTTCACATCTGAAAGTGAATATGAAAGTTAAGCTTTATAGTAAAACAGGACTTATATATTGTTCTGTTTCTCACCCACACATATCATATCGCTTCTGAAGATATAGATTTAACCATTAGAGTCACATGTATTACTTTCATGTTGCCTTTATTTGATTTTTGGAGCTTCAGAGGTCTGGTCACCATTTGCTTGCATTGTATAGACCTATAGATCTGAGATATTCTTCTAAAAATCTGTGTTTGTTTTCTGCAGAAGAAAGAAAGTCATACACATCTGGCATGTCTTGAGGGTGAGTAAATGATGAGAATTAAAATGTTTGGGTGAACTATCACCTTAAATCAGTTGAGACCAGACTGAGGCTGGGAGACCAGTAAGATATGCTTAAACCAGCTAAAACCAGCAAACCAGCTTAGGTTGGTGTCAGTTTTGCCAGGCTGAGAGGCCAACTAGGCCATTTTGAACCAGTCAAGACATGATTAAGATGGTGTTTCTTGCAGGGATTACAAATCATATTGTCTACTGGAACATAATTATATACTCAATGAAATGGCGGCTGTGTACTGTCTTCTAGCTGTCACAATCACTATGATATTTAGAGTATTTAACATGACATTCATTTCCACCCTGGCTGAAAAATTCAGTAGGCCAGAGAGGAGTCCCCCCCGGTCCTCCATTTTCCAGCATGCATCACAAGTTAATGTTTTACCTTAGCTGTTACATCTCATCACCGAGCAGATCTTCCCCTAAAGAACAGAAGTAATAACCATGAAACAGTCCCTCACCGACATGCAGGAGAAGATTAAGAGTGTTAATATGCTGTGCTTTTCACCGGCTTTTGCACATACACACATCTTCGAGTACCCATATGCACAATCTGTAGACTCAGGCTTTCGCTCTCTTTCAGCTGTGCTCTGCATGAGTTAATGACAGCTCTCAATGACATAGTGTAACTCAGGGCCAGGCTAAATGCGCCAGTGCACTTCTGTCATGGCCATGCCTGACACACACATACACATGCACAATTCCAGGCTCATACTGACAGGCAGAGAAGCTTCCCTCATTGTGTCTGAATTCCCATTTAATACTGCTGACTCACCCTACAGACACTTGTAGATTTATTCTCATACAGTTATAGAGAGGCTATAAACCATCTTGCAATCTTATTTCACAGGATTCCATTGGCTTACAGTCCCTTTGTTTGAGTTGTTTGATAAAATGGTGTAGCAATGTGTCAACATTCTTATACATGGATAAAATATAGTGCCCCGCTACATGAGAGTGTTGAAGGGTTTATGAAGAAGTTACTCTTTTGACAAGAATGATCATGTGAAGTATTGTTCATGTACGTTCGGACCACAATATTCGGGTGCCAACAGGATTTTGCACAATCTAGGAAATGAATGATTGTCTAGTACTGTGTATAAATATTTGTGCATCTTTTCTCTGGACTCTTTTCACTGCTATTTTAAGTGGAGACCCCAGATCCTATTTAAAACCCAAATGTGCATCTTTATTCAAACATATATTAGCTAAATTGTCAGCAATACTAATCATATCATCATAACATAAATTAGACAAAAGCTGCTGACTAGAGGTAGTCCGTTTAACTGATTAACCAGTGCCAATATTAGGGATGGGCAGGGGTGGAAAAAGTACTGAAAAATAATACTCAAGTAAAGTACTGTTACATCTTAAAAAAATGTGTTTGAGTAGAGTAAAAGTACCTATCCTATAAACTACTCAAGTAAGAGTAAAAGAGTAGCTCATTTAAAAGTACTCATGAGTAGTGAGTATTAAGTACTGAGTTGCGAAAGCTATGCCCCTTTATAATAAAAACTCTTATGATGCAATTTAAAAATGTTGCACACAGACTGTAATTTACATTCCCTTTTATGGCTGTTTTCCAGTAAGAATAAATAAAATAGGTATTTTATAGGTGTTTGTGATTGACAACTTTTAAAATACATCACTTATCTGTGATACTGTAAACTCTACATAAATCTGATTTTAAAAAATAAATAAAAGGGCAACATGATTACAGAAATTAAAAGGTGAAAAAGTTATTTTCAATATCATAATGTATGAAACAATTACATTAAAATCAGTTTACGTGTAAGGTCTAAATGCCCTTAATGCCGACAGAGAGAGAGTTACTTTTGCAGATAAAATATGTTCAAAACAGTGCAATGCAAAAAAATAAAATAATAATAAATTATGAAAACCCACAGAAAAGCAGTATCACTTGGTGCGTTATGTCCCACACAATAGAGGGGGTGGTTTGGACAGAGGCCACATCGGGCTTCAAAGGAATAATTCACACAAAAATGAAAATGTTCTCATCATTTAGACACCCTTATGCCATCCCGGATGTGTATGACTTTCTTTCTTCAGCACAACACAAATTAAGATTTTTTTGATCCATAAAAATGCAAGTGAATGTGTGCCAAAATTTTGAAGCTCTAAAAATCAAATAAATTAGCATAAAATTTGCCTAATCCATGTGACTCCAGTGGTTAAATCCATGTGTTCAGAACAGATATGATAGGTTAAGTGAGAAACAGATCAATATTTAAGTCAATTTTTTCTATAAATTCTCCTCCGTGCTTAGTCAATCTCCACTATAACTTTCACTTTTTTCTTCTTTTGTTTTTTGGGATTCACATTCTTCATGCATATCACCATCTACTGGGCATGGTGAAGAATTTCTAGCAAAAATGTACTTAAATATTGATCTTTTTCTCACCCACACCTATCATATCTCTTCTGAAGACATGGATTTAACCATGGGAGTCATATGGATTACTTTTATGCTGCATTTATGTGTTTTTTGGAGAGTCCCAATTTTGGCATCCATTCACTTGTATTGTGTGGACCTACAGAGTTGAAATCTTCAAAAAATTTTAAATTGTGTTCTGCAGAAGAAAGTCATACACATCTGGGATGCATGAGGGTGAGTAAATGGTAAGACAGTTTTCACTATTGAGTGAACTATTTATTTAAGTAGCATTGTATTCCTTTTGAGATACAATGTTCAACATTGATTTAATTTTTGTATCCTCTTTTTAGTTCTTGTGTTATCATTCTAATGCATGATGCACAGTTCTCTTACGAGAGGTTCTCTCGTATTGCGTAAGCTAGCTTACGCTACGGGAAAGATTCATCTTTTCTGAGATATTGAAGCCAAAAAATTATCCTTAATTTTTGTATCCATTGTCAACGCAGTGCGGCAGCTGCAGACCTTGAGCGGGCTATCTAGCCAGCTCATAGGTTGCTCTGCGGCAACTGCTGCAGCCTATAGACGAGTTTGGGCGAACTCGCATCCAATGAGAGGCGTCCGCGCGCTCACTGCATCAAAGCCCGCCAAAATGGGCGTGACTAGAGTGCATATAAGCGTAGTTCGTAGGCTGGAACCCTGATTTTCATCTCTTCAGCGAAGCTCTTCGCATCTCTGAACTGGAAGCCGCGTCGCCGTTCGAGGGGCATCAAGCAAGCGTGGACAGCGCCGAAGAAGCCGGCCGTCTTCGCCACCTTCAGCCGTCCTGCGAGCTACGCCATCCGGCGACGTATCCTTTTAAAAGCAAGCTAGTTCTTAAGAACTTCACAAAAGAGTACGAGCGTCTTTTTAAGATGCCTCGCTCCACTTGCGCCTCATGTCGCTCCTCTCAGCACCGGAGACCGCCACATCATCTGGCGCTCTCTGCCTGGGACTGGGGCATGCAGAGCTCGCCCGCGCCAGGCGGATGCGATTTCTGCGAGGAGCTGCCGATGTCGACCCTGCGGGCTCGACTCAAGCGCTCAGGACCGAGCCGCCAGCCGCCTTCCGTTCAGCCGCGCAGAAAAAAGCGCCGCTCTCAAAGGCTGCCGGAAACAATGGTAGAAGCGATTGCCTCGCCGGAGCCCATCCCTCGAGCATCGCCTTCACCCTCCCCGCCCACCCGCGTAGTTGCCGCCGAGCGGCTGCTCTGCTGCCATCACAGACGAAGAAGCGGAGGATAAGGGCTGTTCCATCATGGCTTCGGACAGCGAGGAGTGGTCAGGCTCACTAACACGCCTCCTCACACAGGCCGTTGACCGCCTCGGGCTCGACTGGTCACCGCCCCTTGAGCAGGCACCCAACAGACTTGACGGCTGCTTTCTACAGAGCCGCCGCTGTGCAGCACCCACTACCCGGGCCGCTCCCTTCCTGCCGGAACTCCACGCCGAGCTTTCCAAATCATGGAACGCGCCTTTCTCGGCCAGGGTCCGATCCCACGTCTCCACCTCTCTTGCTTCGGTGGACGGCGCTACTGAGAAAGGCTACGCTTCCATCCCTCCGGTCGAGGATGCAGTAGCAGCATACCTTTTGCCCGCCCTCCGCGAGATGGCGGTCTAAACCAGTGCTCCCGTCTAAGGCCTGCAGAACAACTTCCGCCTGTGTTGGCCGCGCCTATTCCGCCGCCGGCCAAGCTGCATCTGCTCTGCACTCTATGGCCGTCCTACAGATCCTCCAAGCGGACCTTCTGCGGGAGTGGGATGAGGAAAGTAGGCATCCAGAGGCGGTTGCAGACATACGGAGTGTTACGGACCTCGCCCTCCGCGCTACCAAAGCTGCAGCCCAAGCTATAGGGAAGTGCATGGCCGCGCTGACTGTGACCGAGAGACATCTGTGGTTAACGCTAGCCGACATGGGAGAAGCAGAGCGCTCACGTTCCTCAACGCACCGCTCTCTCCATCCGGTCTCTTCGCTCCGCGGTGAGTGGTATCATTGACCGGTTTTCAGAGGTCCAAAAGCCACACAAGCCATGAATCTCTTCTGCCTCGTCGCGCTAACTCCTCTGCAGGCCGCTCACGTGATCAGCCTCCTGCACGAGCCTCTTCACAGCCCCAGCTCAACAATCTCAGACTTCTCAGCGTCGACAGGGCGGCCGCCCTCGATCAGCGCTCAGACAGCCGCCGCCTCCAGCGGGCCTCGATTTAAGGTAACGCTGAAACCAGAGCAATCGAAGTCTTCCTAACTTTGTTGAACAAACGACGGCTCAGTCCCGCCGGCCGGACCACCGTCAAAGCTTTGCCCCCTGTCAGTCCCCTTCTCTCAGGCTACTACAGTGGTGAATTTAGCAGCCAACAAGCCGGTAACACTGCCCGCTTGCTCTGCACTCAAACGCCGCTTTCACGGCGACTCAAATAAATCTTGTAAAGAGCAAACATGTCTTATGTGTAGAAAATGTTCCCACAACCCAGTGTTCGCCCCTACACACAAGCATAACACATCCCGTGCCCCTATCAGAGCATGCTCTCATAAAGCGGTTACTGAACCGCTCGAAGCGCCAGAGTCAATGAAGGCGCTCACAAATGCGCGTGGCGCACCATTCTCTGGCCGCTCTGTCACACCGACCAGCCCTATGTGTAGAAAATGTGCCCACAATCCAGTGTTCACTTCTGCACACAAGCACTGCATGTCTCGTGTCCCCACCAGAGCACGCTCACATAAAGCGGTTACTGAACCGCCGAGCGCTAGAGTCAATAAATGCGCCCACCGAATACGCGACTGCGCCCATTCTCTGCCCGCTCTGTTACACGGCCAGCAAACATTCCTCTGTGTGTAAGTCCCGTGCCCATGACTATGCTTACGCATCACGTAACAGATGTGACTCTTTCCCCATTCATTCCAATCGGAAGTCACTCACAAAACAGCCTGTTCATGCTGTCTGCGAGCAATCATGCATGAACACACTAAACGCGCCACACATTTTGTTCAGCTCTGTGTGCGGCAATCAGAGCTGAATTGGCCATTCACCCTCTAGCGTTACGCTTCAAAGCGTGGGAAGCTATTCCAGGGATATCCAAGTGGGTGTTAAGCACAATACAACAGGGCTATTTGCTACAGTTTGTTCGCCGCCTCCTCGCTTCAGAGCTGCTCGAAACCACTGTGAACACGGAAGCAGCGTGCATGCTTCGCTCAGAAATAGCAAGCCTTCTGTGCAAAAGGGCCATAGAGAAAGTGCCACCCTCTCTGAGCGAAGTCGGGCTTTACAGCCGTTATTTTCTTGTTCCCAAGAAAGACGGCGGCCTCAGACCCATATTAGATCTCAGGGTTTTGAACAAGGTGCTTGCAAAAAGACCGCTCAAAATGCTTACAGTCAGGAAACTCCTCGCGCATGTGCGCCAGAGAGACTGGTTTATTTCTCTCGATCTGAAAGATGCATACTTTCAGATTCAGATAAATCCCCGTCACAGGCCATTCTTGAGATTCGCCCGACGGCCACGTTTATCAATACACCGTCCTCCCGCTCGGCCTGTCCTTAGCACCTCGTACTTTCACGAAGTGCATGGATGTGGCGCCGCACCCCTGTGGAGTCAGGGTTTGCGAATTTTGAACTATTTGGACGACTGGCTGATTATGGCACAGTCACATATGGAGCTTCTGTCTCACAGAGCAGTTCTCCTCAGCCATCTGAACAGTTTGGGTCTTGCAGTCAATTGGACCAAGAGCTCACTACAGCCCAGTCAGACAATTTCCTTCCTTGGAATAGAACTAGACTCCGTGGCAATGACGGCTCGCTTATCTACACAGCCGCCGTGTTCAGCGACTAGCCGCATCTTTTCAGATGAACAGCCTCACGCCTCTGAAGAAATTGCAGAGAGTGCTAGGTTACATGGCCTCAGCCGCAGCAGTACTTCAGCTGGGTTTACTGCACATCGCCCGCTTCAGCATTGGCTAAACACCCGCGTCTCGCCGGGCTTGGGCCACAGGCCGCCAGCCCATCAAGGTGACTCAGACCTGTATATCAGCTCTGCAGCCCTGGACAGTGGCCGAATGGTATCAGCGGGAGTGACAATGGGAGCTGTATCTCGCGAAAAGTCATCTCGACAGACGCGCCCAACATGGGTTGGGGCGCGGTCTGTGAGGGCTCTCCGGTTTTCGGCCTATGGTCAGTTCAGGAAAAGCTCCTTCACATAAATTGTCTGGAAATGATAGCGGTCGAGTACGCCGCGGCGCTTTCTCCCGGTCATTCAGGGTCACCACGCCCTGGTCCGCTCGGACAACAGATCTGTGGTATCCTACCTAAACCGCCAGGGCGGTGTCAGATCCAGGAACCTCTTCCATCTGACGAAACGCATACTGAGTTGGTCCCAGTGCCACCTGCGCCGCTGAGGGCGACGCGACGTGCCAGGCCACCTGAACGACGGCCCGGACAGACTGTCCAGAGACAATATTCCCCAGGGAATGGTCCCTGCACGCCAAACAGTCCAGACGCTATGGCACCTATTCGGCAGAGCAGAGATAGACCTCTTTGCGCCCAAAGAGAACTCTCACTGCCCAATATTTTTCTCGAAAGCGAGGACACGCTGGCCCAAGACTGGCCAGACGCCCGCTTTACGCCTTCCCTCCCGCCTCGCTATTGCCACAGGTAATGCAGAGGATCAGGGAAACGCGCCACTCGGTGCTCCTCATAGCCCCGCTGGGAGAATCAGACATGGTTCCCGGAGCTTACGCAGCTGTCACTGACAGCGCGTGGCCCATCCCAGTGAGAGCAGATCTCCTCTCTCAAGCTCAGCGGCACAATCTGGCATCCCCACCCAGAGCGCTGGGCGCTGCATGCGGGTGATCAACGACTACCCGTCGCTCTGCCAGAAGGAGTAATAAACACCATCATACACACTAGAGCCCCTTCCACGAGAAGACTCTATGCGCCAAAATGGTCTGTGTTCTCAAAATGGTGCACCGACAGAGACCTGGACCCGCTGGACATGTGGGGTGTCGTCGCTGCTCAGTATTCCTACAAGAGCTGCTGGATAAGGGCAGATCCCCATCCACGCTCAAAGTGTATGTGGCGGCCGCTGCGGCGTTCGCTGAACCCCTGCACGGCCAGTCATGGGGTAAAAACGAGCTGGTCATCCGCTTCCTCAGGGAGCTAGAAGGATGAACCCCCGCGCTCCCATCGGTTCCTATCTGGGATCTTTCTATAGTTCTCGAAACTATGAAAGCCCCCTTTCGAACCACTTCAATCCGTGGATTTGAAATACCTTTCACTCAAAACCGCTTTTCTGACTGCCCTGTCATCAGTCAAACGTGTGGGAGACCTTCACGCCTGTCTGTCAGCCCTGCATGTCTTGAGTTTGGACCAAGTGACTCCAAGGTCATTTTAAAGCCTAGACACGGCTATGTTCCCAAGGTGATCGGTACTCTTTTCAGAGCACAGGTCATTTCCCTATCGGCGCTACCAACACCCGATAGCGTAACGCGACGCCAATCTCCTTTGCCCGGTCAGAGCACTGAGATTGTATACTGCGCGCTCGCCGCTTTCAGACGCTCTGAGCAGATTTTTGTTTCGCTCGAGGGCGCACCAAAGGTCTCGCCGCCGAAACAGACACTATCTAGATGGATAGTGGACGCTATTGCTGCTGCATACGCGTCAAAGACCTGCCATGCCCGTTGGGCATTAGGGCTCACTCCACTAGAGGCATGGCATCCTCGTGGGCATGGTCCAGCGGGATTTCCATTCACGACATATGTGTGGCAGCGGGATGGACTTCCTCCACCTTTGTCAGATTTTACAATATGGAAGTGCCCGCTCTGCAGGCAAAACTACTAGCAGTTTAATACGCTACAGCTCCCCTGGTGAGCTGCACTGATGGGTCACATTCCACACAGACCGCACCGCCGCTCTGTCGCTCCCTTCCCACTATGTGCTTATGTATTACACAATCAATGACCCGCATTCTTGCCGGCCAAATATTATTTCCCCACTCATAAGGGCTCCCCGGTCCCCCTTAATTCCCTGGGGCTCATACAGTGGATGCTTGAGCACGACGGCGTTGACAATGGGTTCCGTAGCGTAAGCTAGCTTACGCAATACGAGAGAACCTCTCGTAAGAGAACGTATCGGTTACCTAACGTAACCTCGGTTCTCTCTAGATGAGTGTGCTCGCGCCACGAGCGACTTTTCGCTTCAGTCAATGAAAACCAGGGTTCCAGCCTACTGAACCACGCTTATATGCACTCTAGTCACGCCCATTTTGGCGGGCTTTGATGCAGTGAGCGCGCGGACGCCTCTCATTGGATGCGAGTTCAGCCCAAGCTCGTCTATAGGCTGCAGCAGTTGCCGCGAGAGCAACCTATGAGCTCGCTAGATAGCCCGCTCAAGGTCTGCAGCTGCCGCGACTGCGTTGACAATGGATACAAAAATTAAGGATAATTTTTTGGCTTCAATATCTCAGAAAAGATGAATCTTTCCCGTAGCGTAAGCTAGCTTACGCAATACTCGTTCCCTCATCTAGAGAGAACCGAGGTTACGTTAGGTAACCGATACGTTTTCTGAAGTTTGTGACTGGTGGAATGTTCTGCATTAATTATTGCTCTTCAGAGGTTGATACTTTTCTATCAGGCATTAGAAAGAACATGATAAAGGCTAAGCATAATTATAAAATATTTTATCATGTCTAGTTTCCTGGTAATTTATTATACAAATTAACACAATCTCTATATCAAGGGTCGGTATTATACAAAAAAAAACTAACGATATTATTAAACAATGTCACTGTTTTATTCTATTACATTAATACATTTAAAGCTACTCAAATTATTCAGCCAAAATCAGAGAGTGGTCTTCTCATTTCCTTGTTTGATTAATAGCCTTTGACATAGCCAACTAGACAGTGCTTAATTCAGTTAAATGTTCACTTCAAGTCCAACATTTAGATGCAAATACTATTTTTTATCCCACTGTTTACGTTCACTGTAGACCAAACCGACTGCGTTTACATTAATGCCTCATCAAGACTCGCATTGGCGGAATTATGAAGTGTACTTGATCATTTAGGCACGAACCCGCAATTGCGCTCAAACATTAGCCGGCAGCCGCCTGTCACAGCTACAGACAGGCTGTATTTCAGGAAATAAAAAGTATTTTATATTTTATCTAGATATAAAACCAACCAGTGTTTTTCTTGTTATCGTGATCGGTGTAATGAACACCCCTGTTCTAGATGTAGAACATAGACTAAAATGTAGAAACTTACTCAGAAGTTTATCACCGATATCGAGGACATCTCTCTCTCTTTATATTTCTTTCTTTCTCTCTCTCTCTCTCTCTCTCTCTCTCTCTCTCTCTCTCTCTCTCTCTCTCTCTTCAGATAAACATCAAGATTGTTTTATCACCCAGCCCAATTGATAACACTGCCTTAATCTCTCACATCAACCCAATATTCACAGTGATAGAAAGCTAATTTATAGGCTAAATTATAGACACACAGAATCTAGTAGAAATATTAAATTTACCTTGATATGTTTTTTCAAATTAGTGGCAGGATGCTGAAATCTGGCTTGAGAAAGTTAAACTCACATGACACAATCATGCAATTGGCCTTTTTCACTGCGAAAAGCCCTTCCAGGTGCTGATCTGTGCTTGAAGCATCCTCCACAGTTGGCGCCAAATCTACATCTGCTGTTCAATTGTGTGATTTGATTTGACGGGAGTCATGAGACTCTCTCTAGCCAATCACTTTGATGGATACAAATAAAATTAGGAAAGTAGCGATCACAGACAGTAGGAAAATAGCGCAGTAAAATACAGTTACAGCACTTAAAATATACTTAAGTAAAAGTATAAAATGTTTACAATTCCAGGGGGAAACTACTTAATTACAGTAACGTGAGTATTTTTTATTTGTTACTTTACACCCCTGGGGATGGGCAGCTCAATCCTAAAGTATCGATACTGATGTTGTATCAAAAAAATTGATCCTCACAAAAAAATAGATACAATTTTTTTTTTACAAATAAACTAGTGATATTATTTGGTTACCATGAATATGAACAATAATCACAAGCTTCAAAGTTAAATAAAATAAAATAAATAATTGTGCAGGATGGGAACTATTTCTTCTTCTGCTCATCTTAACATGCAGCTTAAAGAAACAAGCAGATAAGCCCTTGCACCATCACACGGCTCATTCATACAAGAGGAATCGGTGCCTTGTAGAGGTAATGATAAAAAATCAGTGAAACAGCTTGGATAGTAGTGTATTTTTGGGCATACGCATGCATACGGCATATGCCCACCTATTTTGCTTAGGATTGTGCGTATGCCCACCTGAACAATTGTTTATCTGACTTTCCCACCCCCCTAGTTATCAGTTTCTGCTAAATCCACTATCGGTCGACCTCTAGTTCTGACACATGGTCTATATATACATATATTAATTACCAGGCCTAGACATAATCTGCAGATTTTTTTGGCATATTATGCACCGATTTGGGGCAAAAACGTATGGAATTCTGCAAAATGGATTTAAAACATTTTTAGTGGAACTTAAAGAAGTACACTATTATTGGTAGCTGAATTCATGATCAAACTATAGATATGTAGGTAAAGTTTGTCAAGACAAACTAATGTAAAAGTTTGTAATGTGATGGTTATACAGACATTAGAGTAAAATTCAATTACATTTAACAAGCTACCCAACTATGGTCAGACAGACCATACAGATGTGCTCATTTGCATAAGAGTAAACTGGAAGCAAATGACAAGCAAAACAACTCAGTGACCCCATTTGGCTGCTAGTGGAATCTTTGCTGATATATGGCAGGAAATAGGAAATAAAAACAAGCACACAGAATCAATATAAAAAGAAACAGTGAACCCAAGTGTTTATTAGGGTATGTCGTGGGAGATACATGACAACAGTCCAGCGTGATACTTAGACTTTGTTCTCATTCTGTAAAGTTCCAGTCACAGTCCATCCATGCCAGGGAGAAATCATTTCGATGAACAAGATAATTTCAAATAAAAAAGGACTTTTTTAATTTGATTAGGCAGTGCCCGAGCCTGAATTGTTCTTCATCAAACTAGATTTTATTATGACTCGGTAATTAAACATTGCTGGCACATGGGCAGAATGGTGAGCTGAGCGAACGGGAGAGAGAAATAGAGAGAATAGAGAGTGATTGTGTCAAAGAGGGCAGGAATGACGATCAGTATTTTGCTGAAATTATCATTATATTAAAACACAAGCAGAAAGAAGACATAGATTAACTGGTTCTGTGATGTCAGAAATGCTGGTGGATTGAGATCACAATTCTATCATGTTTTCTTTGTTTTATTCAAACACAGATTAAAGCCAAAAAGGATTTCACATTCACTTTCATTGCATCCTTTTTTCATGCAAAGAAAGTGAATGCTGACTGGGACTAAACTTCTGCTAAACATCTCCTTTTGTGTTCCACATATATATATATATATATATATATATATATATATATATATATATATATATATATATATATATACACTGTGTTGATATTCACTGGTTATTTTTAAATTTTTTTATATGTGACCCATCCCTTGAATTAATATATTTGTTATATTTTGAAAGGAAGAGGTGGAAGAAATGAGGAATAATTTGCTTTATACATTAGTATAGTATCATCGCTTTTGATGGTTATAGCATATACTTTTGTTTTATTTTTAAAATAATCTCTAGTGTCTCCATAATAATTAGAAAATATTGCTCTGTTTGTTATGCTGAGATATGGTTTATTCACCACTGGTTTCACAAAAGAAGATAATAAATATAATAATTTTCTGTAGGTGTACATAGTGAATGTATTGGACAATGTTAAAATTATTTTTAGATGTACATTGGAATTACATAAAAATGCAGTCTATAATGAATGAAATATCAATAAATAAACCTCTACATTAAGTGCTTGAGTTAACTTCTCAGAATCATTTTATAGAGGACTTTTTAAAAGATATATCACATTACATATTTACAAATGTTAATCCATCTTTTGAATTAAACAGTGTGAACATGATGTGAATACCAGGAAAAAATATAATATCAGCTCTTTTTAAATGATCTATTTTTGATGACAGCACCCTAAGAGGGTATCACTGAGCAAACTTCATGGCGAAAGATTTATTTCAGGAAATGGATAGAACCAGATTGGTCCACTGTGGTTAATATTGTACATTTAATGTGAATATGCGAATATAGGACATATGTTATTCTGTTCAAAAAGATAAATCGGTCTATTGGACTCGTCATGGACAAAATCTTTCTTACAGCCCTTTATCACTTCCTTATAGGGCATGATTGTCTTGAGGATGTTTGGTAATGCAGTGCATTTTTGCAGCTGAGTGTATACTGTGTGACTAACAATGGGTGTGCTTTCACATGCATGGCCTACTGTGTAATTAAATTCACATGCATGTCGTTCCAAACCTGCAAGACTTTTTTTCTAACGTGGAAAACAAAAGGGGGAAAAAATGCTAATGAATATTCTTAATGACTCACTTTAAAGCTTAAAAAAGAACCCAAATGTGTCATAAAAGTAGTCAGAATTAAGAAACAATCAGTATTAAGAAAATTTTAAGTGAAAATCTTGACATCTGTGTTGTGTAAATGAGCTTTATGCGACAAGTTTGTTACAGAGTTAAGTGCAAAAAACAATGCAAGTTCTCATACTGATGTGTGCCGTTATAAACAAGCATCATCCTTGCACTCATGAGTATGCAACAGACAGATTTACACAGAAACATTTCTGGTTGTTTCTCACTAAAAGCTATCGTCTGTCTTCGGAAAACTTGGAATTTGACACAAGAGCCGCATGGACTACTTTTATTAAACTTTTGGTCCCTTTATTTAAGATTCAAAGTTAGTCACTGTCAACTGCCAATGTACAATATTGCAAAGATGGACCGGGCTATTCACTAAAATGTTTCCTTTTGCTTTCTGAATGTGAAGAAATGATATGGGTTTGTAATGACATGAGGGTGAGTAAATTATGGCAGCATTTCCATTTTAAGAAGACTTTCATTGAAGGGAACTGTAGAAATGGTGGTGACGCATGGAGTTGTGGCCTGTACCTCTATAGAAAGGCTTTATGCCTGACAGGGACTATTACTTCCTCCCAGGCTTGTGAGCTGATGGCTGATGTTGTTTTTCTCTTTTTTGCCATCCCGTCACCTTCACAACTTAAATCATCCATCTTGGTTCCCCAACTCAGCTGCTGTTCCCCAGTTTCTGTGGAGCTAATTGTGCAGAAACGCAGTGGGAAGGAGCTCTAGCATTAAGCCCTGCCTTCTGACAGAGGGGGGAGGAGGTGGATGCAGTAGAATTTGTTATCAGAGAAGGAAACACAACTCTTTGTTGAATGGGAAACTAGACATTGGGGGAAAGAAGGAGGATATGACTGAGATTTCCCAAATTAGAGCGGGAAATAGTCCAGTGAGGATGACTGCTCACGCAGCTCAACCATGCCATGCATCTGCTCGGCTATGGTTCACTTGCAGACTGTCCTAATACATTTCCTCTTGGGTGCATGCGAGCAAAAATACAGGCATGTATATCAGAGTCACTCAACAGAGAATCTGTGGCTTACAGCTAAATGCTGTTTTTAGAGGAAACACCCCATCAGTAGATCACCTCCACATGGTTTATCTCAAACCTTGAAACAATCCTTGAACTTGAATAATGATAGTTAATTTACATTTAGGTCTTTCCAGATGCTTTTACCAGTAGGGCTGGTAATCATTAATCATTTTACAATTCTGTTTCCGATTTCCCTTCAAGTCCACAACACTGTAGCATCACTTCTTTTATTGTGTGTGATGAGGAGGATGGTGTGGCTGGGCCGTATCGATGGACACCCGGTACTGAATCAGCCCAATTAGCCAGGAGAGGGATAAAAAGGAGCCGGAGCTGCCAGTTCGAGAGAGAGAGATGCACTTGGCTACACTTTCTGTGTGTTTTATGTTATGTTTAAGTTTAGTTATGTAGTTAGGATATCGTTTATATCATAGACTTCAACTCGAAGGTCGGCAGTCAGGAAGAGGCGAACATCGTAGGCCGATTTGTACTGGGTAAAAGGAACCATGCTGCTGATTGTTTGGTCCAATTATGTCATGAAAATCATCTCAGGGTCTCAAATACATGGTTCATGCAATCTAAACGCCATCTGACAGCCCCCAATGGACAGCAGCACAGTCAGATCGACTACATCCT
This sequence comes from Xyrauchen texanus, assembly GCF_025860055.1. Taxonomy (NCBI): domain Eukaryota; kingdom Metazoa; phylum Chordata; class Actinopteri; order Cypriniformes; family Catostomidae; genus Xyrauchen; species Xyrauchen texanus. Next base: position 10,194,949 of record NC_068315.1, on the reverse strand, counting down.
TTGCAGTCAATACTGGAAAAGTTCAGTCCTCACCATCAAAACATTCCCTGGTGCTGACTGCGGTTCTGACCACGAGCAAGGTGAAATTCTGAAACATCAAAAAGAATGCAAGGCACACAAAGGCAAGAAAGACACCAAAGCGATGTCTCCAAGGTTTCTGTTTCATACACAGCCGAAGTGAAGAACAGGTTCGAACTGTTTGGCACTGCAGACAAACAGCCAGACAAATTGTAGCAGGAAATCCAAGCAACGATTATCGAAACAGGAACACATACCATACAAGAAACCAGAGAATATGAGAAAGTGGTTGTTGGCAGAAACCATAAAATTCACTGATCAAAGAAGAGCAGCCAAAGCTGCCAGGGGCCAAGATGAGGCTAGGAGGATAAACGCAGCACAAAGGCAAAGAAGCATACTGGAAGCAGCGATACAAGCAAAAGGAGGAGGACTGTTGAAAAGGTCACACCACAGATCTTTTCACGCAGGTCAAGAAAATTCAAACTCCCTTCACTGCCCGCAAAGTAGCAATCAAAGACAACAAGGGGAAGGTTCTGACTGACCAGCAAGGCATCAGAAGTAGATGGCAAGTATACATGGAAGAGCTGTATACAAGCACCAGTGACCCTGAGCCACTCTGAAACAGTTACCAAACAACAAGGCACCTGGTATTGACTGCATCCCGGCAGAAATGCACCAGCAGCTATCACAGTGATCTGCCAGAAGATCTGGGAAACCAGTAGGTGGCCAAAGGATTTGAAGAGATCAGTATTCATCCCACTGCCTAAGAAAGGCAGTGCAAGGGACTGTTGCAACTACCGTACAATAGCCCTGATTCCTCATGCAAGCAAAGTCCTTCTGAAGAACATACAGCTGCGTCTGTGTCCAATCATCCAAGCAAAACTACCTGACTTGCAAGCTAGGTTCCAGCGAGTTCATGGTACCCGTGACCATATCGCAAATCTACATTGGATTATGAAGAAATGTTACGAATATCAGCGAAAAATATACATGTGCTTCATCGCCTACAACAAGGCATTCGACTGTATCAAATACGATAAGCTCTGGAAGGCCCTGCAAGAACTGGGAGTGCCAGCACACTTGATACAGCTGATAAGATCCCTTTATACAGACCAAGAAGCAACTGTCCAAACACAACACGGAGACACCAAGTGGTTCAAGATTGGGAAAGACGTGCAATGAGGTTGTATTCTGTCCCCTTTTCCTTTCAATCTATATGCAGAAATTATCATGAGGAAATTATATCTGGAAGATTCGGAAATCTGAAAAATGACAGTGTGCCTTTGTGGGAATGCTAATGGAAATGAATGCCACTAAAAGTATAGTATGTTTTTGAATTAAAACTATTCTAAGTTGACAAACCTATTAACAGAAGTTTAACCGTATAACGCTGTGTGTATCAAATATGATAAACAACATTTGACGGCTCCTGTTTCACTCTCTTCAACCTGAAAAGCCAAATGTAAAATATGTAAGTTTCACATGTTTATGGCATCATCTGGTGGTTATTTGTGAAAAAAGTTGGTTTCAATATTAATATGGATCATTAAAAATGGTGTCAGACTTGCACAAAAAGTGACTCTTATGTTGGGATAAATGACAGTTTGTTTTAATAAAGTAAAAGTGACAGTAATGATTATGTTGTTACTGATATTTTAAAATGAGTATTTGCTGAATATAAGCAACTTGTGTTTGGTTAAAAAAAAAATATTTAAAAGCCAGCTGAAATGATTGTACATGTATCAAATGTAATACGACAGGCTTTTGAGGAATCTCTCAATCACCTTTACATTATATTCATGCCCAATTTATATATTTTTTTAAACCACAGAGCTTTGAAAATTCTGAAAAGATATATATAAAGTGTGAACTAATATTTCTGTGTTTTTTCATATATGCAGCCTTCTCTGCTATTACAAAAATCTCATTATTTTACATTATAAGGTATGATGATGTCATCATACCATACATTTCTGAGACCCAGTGGGAAAAAGTTTTACAATTTCCCTTTTTTTAAATATCAGTATAGTGTTTGGTACATAAAATGCATATGAAAAAAAATTGTTTATTATTTAAATATATATTTATTTTTTATTAATATTGTGTTTGATGTGCTGAATTTAACTGATACATTTCAATCCATATTTATAGACCAAGGAGATGAATTTATCATGGCCAAACTCTCAAACATTTGGTATCACTGAAAATCCGAGGGAGTACTCTGATATTACCCGTGTAGCATGTATGTGCTAAGAGAAACTTAAATAGCAAATGTCCTAGACAAAAATTAATTGCTGGTCCTAATGTATCAAATTTGGCACATAAAAAAATAAATACAAAAATAAAACTTGCAAAAACTTTTATGTGATTTATTTTTATAGTTTGTCTAGTGGTACTAAAAACAGTGTAATGTAAAAATAAAAATGTTCACATGTCAAGATTTACAGGGTTAAAGCGGTTATTTTATGTGTTGCAATACATGAAGTGCTGCTATTAAGATTCCAATTATTTTTCATTTGTTTGCTGTAAGAATATTTGTTATAATTTAATTTTAATTATTATTATTTTGTCAACATATTCATTCAAAAGGAATTTTACTACACCTACTGCATATGCAAATGTTGTTTTATATCAAGCTCTTGCCATATCTAAATGGAATGCATTTTGTCATAAGTACCAGAAAAAAATCTAAATGCAATAATTATGGAATCATGTTGATACTTGTGGTCAACATATTGATTTCATATTGTGACAGAGTATAGGACGCAGTACTGGATTTTCTTCCACCTCTATTTTTCACAGTCCTCGACTATGCCATATTCATTTTCAATTTTGCTATATAGAAACTAACCATTGCACAGTCAAGGACTGGTAATACTTTAATTCTTACAGATCCTTGTAATTATTTGAGACAATATAGATGATGCAATAGCCTGTTTGACCTCAGCCATGTGGAGTGTTTGTATATTGTATGTTTGTTGTTGCCTTATTTGTGGGTGGATTTGTGTGTTTGTTCCCCTGGGTGTGTTTGGGTACATCCACCGCTGTCAAGCATGCAGCACAGGGCGACATCAGGTCTCACAGGGTTGAGTACAGAGCTGGAAGAGAAGATATTGCCTAGCAGAGTCCCAGCCCCAGCAGACCCAGGCTGTTCTCACAGTGAGCTCTGACATATGGCCAGATTTAGCCCTCAGAACACTGGCACATTAAGCAGCAGTGGCTTCCTTCACTGGTTCATTCTCCACACAGATGGATGCACAAAGACACATCCACAGTCATGCACGCACAAACACCCATATCTCTGTCAACATTGTGCATTTGGCTTTTCTTGTCATTTGTTTCTAAAGCCCCCATGAAACGCAAGTTAAACTTTTGTTGTTCTTAGTGCATTTCTGTTAGCTTTAAAGGCATCTATGTAAATGCTAGTATACTGGAAAACGTTGAGAGAACTCACTTTTAGCATATTGTATGCACTTGTAATCTGTAGTCTCTCTTCTCCAGGAAAATGGAACAAAAATATTTATGAGTCACAATGCACTTACTCATTTTGTCCAATCAAATGCTGTCTAGAACGTGAATGGCCCATCCAGGTAATATCACCTGCCAAGTGATTGCAAGTAGCAAATTATGTTCAAGGCTGGATGTAAACAAATGGCTAGATGGATCTTTGTCAGAGTAGGTCCATATTTAATATTTGATGGAAATATTAAAACTCTAATAAAATTCAATTAGCTATCTACCCTGACTAAGGTCAGCTGGCTATTTAAAATATGGGATAAGCCCATATTTCCTTCAATATGTCCAGACCCAATTTTTCAATAGGAAATACATCAACACAAGTAAGAAAATGCTCGTTCCAATTTACAAGGACTTTAAAACCCCTACTTTGAAATATTTCTCTTGTAGTGAGTTTACAAATTGAAAATAACAAAAAACTGCATGTACTTTCATATACAGTACTCTTTTAATCTTCTGCTTGCTAGAAGAAACCGGTCTTGTAATAGCTACCATACAAGCCAAGGGCCAATCTCGAATCTTCTACCTTCTAATAACCCTGTCCAGTCCTGTTCAGAGGAACGGCATGAATCCCTTGAGCTCAAGCCCTGCTGGGAAGCCAAGAGGATTCAGTCATACCACGTTAAGACTAGAGGAAGTAGCCTTTAGGAGAAGGCAATTAAAAGTCAATCTACAGAACAATATTAACTAAGACAGCTAGAATGGAGGTGTCCCATCTTTAACTGATATTCTACTTGTCCTGCTGCTCCTGGGCAGTCAGAGATAATTTCCCACAAGGTTGCTTTAATGGTATGGCTGAGATGTACAGGGCTTGTGACAATTTAATGTAGTCTTGCACTTTCTTCCAAGAATCCTGTTGCTCTTTGGAGGGAAGTGATGTTGTTTGTTTTCCGATGGCGACATTATTATCTGTTCCGTTAAAGAGGTTCTTTATTTGGCCTGGCTGTTTTGCTCACAAAGCTAATTAGTATGAACACAGATTTAGAAATTAAGGGTACCATCCTGACCTTTATGTCAAACTATCTCATATCTTCATGTGTACTTTTCTATTCTCGCTTTACAACCCCTAAAGATGCATTTCTTTAACTATATTTCCATCCTGTTTCTACAACAAAATGTCTGAGCATTTATCTCCACTTTAGTAATGTCCAACTTTTTGTGGCCAACCTCCCAGAAGGCCAGTGTACAAATGGTCTTTGTGGTTTGATGATATACTTTCTTAGTTAAACAATCAAATGAGGCTCAATGGTTTATCCATCAAGATATAAAATGGCCTGAAAGATGCACCTCACTGTTTAGGGAGAATATTTGCAGGAGGGTCCAAATCGATGGTCTTTTAAGGCCCTACGGCACCATTGTCCAAGTGAAATTGGAAATCTTTTGGCCAGTATTGGATGGCCAGGGGAGAGAGACCACGAGATACACAGCGGATAGTAAACCGCATGGAAGCAGAACAAATGAATCACGATTGTGAGGAATGCAAGTCCACCAAACCCTGTTTCCTTCAGGCTATTTTCAAGTGACACAGTCAATGATTGTGTGGCCATCACTTTTAACTGTATCCCAAATAAATGCCAGCCCGGAGCCTGCCATTTGATCGTTATCTGGCTCCAGTGGGACAGAAGCCCAGTTTTGGGCTGTCTGGAAGCTCTGTCTGTGCCAGGGGCAGTGGCCATGCCAACTTTGCAGCAAAGGTCCTGTCACCGGGGGTAAGTCGCATCTGAGTGACTTCCAAGGTCATTGTGGAACAAGCCTGCCATGGCGCACCCTTCCAACTCCTCTGCTTCTCTCTTCGCCCTCCACGGCTCGCACACACTTTCCATTTTCAAAGGTGAGATAAAAAAAGAGCATTTAAATAACAAAGTGCAGATCTGGGAGCGCTTGCAAAGTCAGCAGTGCAGAGCTCCAAGCAAAGTCAAGTCAAAGAAATTTTGTACAGCCCCTAAAGAATCATTTAGGACGACAAGGGTCCAATTCCCAGACCTCTACTTTGGTGTAAATGCTGATTATCTTAAAAGCTTTTTAAGCAAAGGCATCTCACCATTTTGTTCTTTTACCAAACGAATTTGCTTCTTTTTCGACAGCCATGTGACATCCATAAGAAATATGCAGATCCCTCACATCTAAATATGTATATCCCTGCTATATAGTATGCAAAATGCAATATGTCAAATTAATTCATCAAATTCTAGTAAAATTGTACATAAGTTATTTTCACAAATTATTTTCATGGTTTTTGTTGTAATGTCACAGGCCCAAAACATCCACCTACCTAGATGTAGTATGTTCAGGGATGCATTAAACTACACACCTGCATATTTAAAGAACATGCATAATTTTTACTCACCCTTATACCATATCAAAACCTATATGACTTTCTTTCTTCGGCTCCAAAAAGGACATCAAGGCAACATGAATGTAATTCAAATAACTCTAGTGGGCTAATCCAGGTTTTCTGAAGGGATATGATCGGTTTTGGGTAAGAAACTGGCCAAAATGTAAGTCCCTTTTCACCAATTTTAACATTGTAGTCTCCTTGGTGGCATGTCATGCTCGATTACACTTCCTAATGCTTGGCGCATATGTAAAGCTTGTGTACAGCATATGCACTGTACATATGCAGAGTGAAGTAAACATTTATATTTAATTGATTACATACTGTACTATGAAAGTAGGGGAATTCGTATGCAGCAATTTTTTTATTTAAAAAAAAAGGAGAACAGCATGGAGGGCAGTTTCTTAATCCATATATGAACTTTTCTTTTTGGGGCCAATATAGTCTTTAAACATTTTGTCAAATAAATAAATAAAGCAGGAAAGCAGATTATGCTGAATTTCTCTCTGTATGATTGAAAAATGACAGAGCTGAATGCTGTTACGGTTTTTGCCTCTGTTGGTACTTCAAAGAGTCAGGTGTAACTTTGAGAAGACTTTACAGTTCATGGATTGGAGGAATACACTGCTGATTTATACAGAAATGAGTATATGGATATATGTGGCTTTGAAATGGTAACTAGACAGGTGTCATGCTCCAACTCCCCTTGGCCAGCCAGGGTCAGGTGAGGCTGGATGAATAATTTTAGTATGAGCATAACAGTAGAGGATAAGGAAAAACATGCATGGATATCTGTCATGGAGATTTACGTTGAGACTTTTAATTTCCTGTTATTTGCAAAAGTCATACCGCTCATATGTCTGATAGTTTCTGACATTGTTTATGGTGCATGAGAATTAATGTTGATTTCATTCAAATCATTAGGTTTTCTGATTTTTTTTATTCACACCCTTGATAATGATCAAAAGAGGGACTTTTCTGTTTCTCAAAGTGGATGCATTCTCATTGCATTTTATTTAAATTTTATTGAGAGGGGGAAGTCCAATCACAGAGCAATTATCTCTTAAACTAAAACAAAGAAATAATTGTATCACTATAATTGTTTGTTTGGACATGCTTGCTTTCCACACAGTTCTTATTTTCTTGTAAAGTAATTAAGCAATCATTGAAAGCAGATGCTTAAGGTTTAACTTCCAATGCACATTTTAGTACATGCTGTAAGAGCTTAGTGCATCTGGATTCATCATATATCACTATAATTATTGATTATTTTATCCCAGTTGCCATATTTGATTTATCACTTTTAGGGTTTCTTTAATATTAATGCTTCATGGGTACATATATCCTGATCAGGGGGTGGGAAATACAGTGATACTTTTATTAGCAAAACACTTTTTTTAGTTTCTGTGTTACACATGATATATACATGAAGAATATTAAGGAATAGTCATTTTTACTCACCCACATATTAATCTAAACCTGTGTGCTTAGTTTTTTCACTCAAATCTCAGATTCTGTTTCTTGTGAATTAAATTGACACCCATCCTCAAGTCTTAAATGCAATGTCTCCTGTCTATCCATATTATATATATAATTTTTGCTAAACTGTCTGCTTGCAGCTGTGATAGACTTTGAAACACTCAACAAATGCAATAAATAAAAGACTAAAAGAAATACATGAAATACACAATTTCTCTGGACAAAAGCACATGGTAAATCATTAGCCATGCAAATTTACAGGTTACAAAGACACCCTAGGGAATGATTTTACCTATAATGAGTAGCTCAGCTCTGTAAAAGTGCCACTTTGTGCAGCATTTTTTGATCATGCAATCATTTGTTTTTCAGAGCAATAATGTTGGTTTGCACAAAATTACACTGCAAGCAAATAAATCATGGAGTGTTCCAGTATGTTTTGCCTTGACCCACAGGCAGGGAAAGTGGTTATGAAGCCATAAATATTAATTCATCAGGTATTAACTTTGAGACATTGGCACATCCTCAACATTAATTTTCATTGAAAAGCAAACAAGTGGAAACAAAAATCCACATCTAGGCACTCTTGTTGGAGTTTTAAAAGAAAAAGCGTTTATATATTATATGTTGTCTACTAGCGCTTGTGGACATTTCTTTCTTCTTCAATTCATTTTCATTGGCTGGGAAAAAAATGCACCACAACACTATAGTATTAGAAATAGAGGAAAAGAGAGATTTGATCACAAACAAGCAAATGCTTTGGCTCAGTGTATAACAGCCACTAAAAGCCATATGCATCCTCACACATTAACATGTACACATGCACTATTTATGTAGAGAGTGGAGTTAATACACTCATTTATTACATTAGATAGTAAAATTGGACCATAAAACAACAAAAGTGCCTGCCTTTCCAAAGAACTTTGCTTCTGTTGCATTTGTGGACATCAAACTAAAAAAAAAAATTGCTCTGCTGCTGATGTGCAATATGCCAGATAATGTATGGATTAGCATATAGAGGAATTAAAGGGACAGAATACTTGCTGAGCCAGGGAAACTTTCAGACACATTGCAGTTTCCTTTAACTCACCTCTATTGCCTTTAATGTTTTTTGAATGGTTGATGATAACTATCAGAAGGTTTAAAGGTGTTTAGAAAAACAATGGTGACCATGTATCTCTTTTAAAAAAATCTTACATTATGGTTAAGAAGTCATATTACAGAAACTTACATTTGTTTTTAATTTTTTTTTTTAAATGGATAGTTCACTCAAAAATGAAAATTGTCATTGTTTATTCACCCTAATGTTGTTACAAACTCATGCATGACTTTTTTATTCACTGGAACACAAAAGGAGATTCACTTTCATTTTACGGAAACAAGATTTATGATTCAAGATTTTTATCGGGTTAGTTCTCCCAAAAATTTACTCACCCTCATGGCATCCCAGGTGTGTATGACTTTCTTTCTTCTGCAGAACACAAATTAAGATTTTTAGAAGAATTTCTCAGATCTGTAGGTCCATACAATGCAAATGAATGGGTGCCAACATTTTGAAGCTCCAAAATCCACATGAGGGCAACATAAAAGTTCTCCTGGTGACTCTGGGGGTTAATTCCATATCTTCTGAAGTGATGTAATAGCTGTGGGTGAGAAACAGATCAATATTTAAGTCATTTTTCCTTCACTTTCCCTTTTTTCTTCTGTTTTTGGTGATTCACATTCTTCATGTATATTGCCGCCTACTGGGCAGGGAGGAGAATTTATGACATCTATTGACTTAAATATTTATCTGTTTCTAAGCCACACCTATCATATCATGTCTGAACACAGGGATTTAAACACTGGAGTCATATGGATTATTTTTATGCCCCCTTTATGTGGATTTTGGAGCTTCAAAATCTTGGCACACATTCACTTGCATTGAAGAGCTGAAGTATTCTTCTAAAAATCATAATATCTGTTCTGCAGAAGAAAGAAAGTCATACACATCTGGGATTCCAGGAGGGTGATAAAATAATGAGTGGTCCCACAATCCCTCCACTTTGCACTTTCTTTTAATTTTTACTTTAATGCAAATTATTTCATACTTGTATCACTCAGTCACACATAATCCACATCTTCGGTCCTCTTCCACATCCTAGTTTCTCCAGGCTATCTCACACAAATCAATAGCTCATTAGTTTAAGCAGTGAAGTACTCCCTCCTGGCTACTCACCACCGGGCTGTCTAGAGTCAAAGGTTGTGATGTAAATACTCACACTTCCCCAAAACCGTACATACACCATTGATTGATATTTGTAAAGACCAATTAGAATAGAACAGTTCCAGTGAGACTGACATTTAATGGCATATTTTGTGCTTTGAAATACATCAAATATCAAATGTGTTGCACAGTGAAGGAGAAAAGTGTTGTCAGGTTGTGTTAGATTTTTTTCGGGTGCTGGAGGCTGCAGCACATAATTACACAGTTCATTTTTGTTCTAAATCATTCTATCGCATTATTAACCTCATTGATGTCAAGCTAGACCCATTGGTGAGTAATGTTCACTCTTTGTGACCCCCCCCCCACCCAGCTAAATCATAATCCCCCTGACCGTGTCCATCCTCTGTGTGGCTTAACCCCTTTGGTATATCGTTGTCATTTGTCACCGGCTGACATAAACCGCCATGGATGATAACGACAATGTCATGTCCATGATACAATTATATGGGCTTTATGACGGAGTGAGACAAGTTTAGCGTTAGCCATTTGTTCTTCTGCCTTCTGACTGTACCACGCATCGGTCTAGCCGGTCTAGTCAATCAACATTACTACTTTGCGTTCAATAGCTGGAGATGAGTGGCATCTCGGAACCCCAAGGTGGGTGTACGCACTTCATAAAATACATTCCAAAAACACACTATTCAAATTTTTCATCCGCAAGCCAAAAAAAGTGTATTTATCCATGTTGCATTCATATATAGCTTATGTTAAGCAAGATTTATTTGACTTAAATTTTCAAAGAGAATTCATGTTCTGAAAGCAGTTTCGGGTAACATGTGTTTGTGTGTTTGTGTGTGTGTGTGTGTGTGTGTGTGTGTGTGTGTGTATGTTTGTGTATGTGTGTGTGCATACACGATATGCAGAGAAGAATGTGAATCACCAAAAATACATGAAGACAAATGTTATGGGATCAAAATACCATTAAATGTATTGCGGTCACAGATCCAAAAATGATAAGAGTGAATCAAAATAATAAGTGCAAATTAAAAAATATAAGCTTATAAATAAAAAGTGCAGATCAAAATAATAAGCACAGATCAAAAAATAAGAAGCATGAATCAAAATTATATAAACCTATTTAAAATATACTGCAAAAAGAAAAATAATACAGCTGAAAAGCGAAGTCATCAGAATTGCAAACAAAATCATGTTTTATAGCTTTTAAAGTATAAGTATCCATAGTAATAATGACGTTGATGGGAATTACATTTTTATTTAATGGGTGCTTCCTTTGTCTTGCTGAGGTCAATTTCATAGATAGTTTTTTATGTGCATGTGCGTTTGTTGAGATTGTTTGCCCTGTATCATTTTTGTTAATCGGTAAATGTTTATGGTGAAGTCTGTGTTCTTTGATCCTTAATGTGATGGCCCATTCGTTCCCTTTTCTTTGTTTTCTTTCTTCGTGTTAAATTAACTGATGTTACTAAACGGGGAAAGGAAAAGGACAGGTAAGATATCACGTGATATACATGTGCCACACTGAGGTTTCAATTGTGTTAGAACACTAGGTTAGTGACGCGTGCCATCCCTTGTATTTTTTGTTATTTTTTGAGAGTAGGTTATTTAGGGTTCTGTAGATTAATTTTCTTTTACATTTGATATGGTTTGTTTTGTGAAGTTTAATTGTTGAGTTAGATTAGGGGTGTTTATTTTCTTTTAGTAAGATTGGTTATTGTTTTATTTATTTATTTGATTTGGCACAGTCCAAGTTCTTTTGATTTTCCCCTTTTTCTTGTGTTAAAATACTTTATTATGGGATATTTGTTCTCCCATTATTATTTATAATAAATACAGATTTTTTTCTACCTTCTAATAAGTTTGTTGATGAGATTGCTTTCCAGTACCTGCACAGTGTTTTTAAATGTTGCACCCTAATTCCCCTAGACCGAAAAAGGGTTTGTAACATTATTGGTGATGCTGCCGGTTGAAGAGACACTTGCGGGTTATCTCTTGCCTGGTTCTGCATCATCGTTAAAAAGACCTACTCTCCCCACAAAGCCGTGCAGGACCACCTTCACACTTGTGGGGAAGGCTTATCAGGCAGCAGATCAGGCTGGTGCTGCCCTGCACACTATGGCAGTGTTACAGGCGTACCAGGCTTGTTTACTGCCAGTATCAGGGTTCACTCTACCAGAGGGGTCGCCTCCTCTAAAGCCTTGGCTAGAGGTGTCCCTCTGCAGCATGTTTGTGATGCGGCAGTCTGGTCCTCTCCGCACATATTCATAAGATTTATGTCCTTGAGTCAACATCACAACATCGTTGCACTCTTGTGAGCACAACTACACAACTGTAAGGGGTCCAGACATCCACTGTGCGGCAGCAAGGGTATTCTCATTCCCAAATTGCTAAGTCAGCGCAGCATCAAAGTGTAGCTTTTTGACAGGGAACGTCTCGGGTTACTTAACTGTAACCCCTGTTCCCTGATAAAAGCGGAACAAGATGCTGCACTTCATTGCCGCACTGGGATGCCCCAGGACTGCTCTTCAGACAAAATACCTGATGATGCATCTGTGACACATCTATTTATAGCCATCCAATAATGTCAGCAGCAGAAGCTATACATTCTGGCCAATTTCATTGATGTGTTGCACACATATTCACAGCTGGTCACACCTAAATTCCAAAGCCCTAAGTAAGCGCAGCATCAAAGTGTAGCTTTTTTGACAGGGAACAGATATTTAGAAAATAGGTCTTCGTGTCATATTTATAATAAAGAATCAATAATATGCATATGCATGATTTGTTTTTCCATCAACATGGCAGCCAAAATGAACAATAATGAATAACCACTGTCTTACCTAAAGCAGCAAAGTCCACACTTGAACCTGCATCATATATGTCACCATGTGCTGTTCCTATCGACAATGTCAGAGTGAACTTATGATGTTTTTCAAAATTCAGTGGGGAATGCCAGCCTAACATGTTCAAGGAATGCGTCTGAAGTCATCTCAGTACTCACTTTTTTTTAGTTGATCCACGGTACGGCCACTGGTTGATCGTATATACAACTTCAAATGTGCATATTGATACAACTTGAATGGAATCGTTTTTAATGCTACCAAAATGTCATAAAAATGGTTTGCTTCGTGAATCAAACTACTTCACTATGTAACACATTTTTTGTTCCTGGGTAGTAAATGTTATTTCCTAATTGCTTATGCCTCAAAAGTATAGAAAATGACTATTATTCCCCACAAACTTTGCTTTTGTGACCAGGACAGTTATATTTTGAAATTTACCTACTGAATTTCCAATGAGAAACAGGTGAATTTGTGTCTTTTCGTTCACATAAAGTCAGAAAAAACAACATATGTATCCAAATTAACATGTATTTATACTGAAGTAATACAAATATGACTACAAAAGATTTAGAAGTGAGTAGTTTTTCAAGATTTACTATTATAATGTAAATACATTTAACAAATCAGCCCCGAATGTAGTCTCCCAGCAAGTTCTCGTTATACTGTCCTTGGTAGCGGCGATCAAAAGTCCAGTATATCCTGATGGAAGCACTCGCCTTGCTCCTCCGAGTATGCTGCCATGTTCTTCTTCAATTTATCATGATGAGCATCAACCTATAGCCCAATGTGCCATAGTTCTTCACCAGAATCTCAACCATTTCCACATAGTTTTTGCCCAGGAAGCCCTGAACCTCTGCAACAAAGCTGTATATAAAGCCACTTTCTACTAGTGAGCTTCTTGGGGAATTCATTGCACTCCAGGTTCTTCTCTATCTGTGATCCAATGAAGACACCGGCTATGACCTTTGCCTCAGACAGCTTAGAGAAGAAGTCTTGAAAGTTCTTGAAGGCTGCCGACTCCTTATCTAGAGCTCTGACAAATTGTTTCATAAGGCCCAATTTGATTTTCAGTGGTGGCATCAGCACCTTCCAGGGGTCCACCAGTGGCTCCCACTTGACATTGTTCCTCCCCACAGATAAATCGGTCCGCTGTGGCCAGTTCTGCCTGTGGTTGTGCACCTTGGTGTCCCTGCTGTCCCAAAGGCATCCCAAAAAACATTTTTAATTAAAAAAATATTTTTTTAAACAATTGTATAATTTAACAATTTTATAACAATTATCTATCATCAATCGATCAATCAATTTATTATTTACTACCGTTGACCAATGTGCTGTACAATAAAACATAAATTACCATCAGATACAATCAGACAAGCACAGAGTCACACGTAATGCAAAAACAGAGCAAATACAGTAAAGCCCCTAGACTTTAACCTTGATTTTGGAACCACTAAAAGGCTTTGATCGGCAGACCTGAGAGCTCTCACTCTTTGGTGATCTATCAACAGGTCAGAGTGATATGAGGGTGTTAAACCATTTCGGGACTTTAAAACCAATATGAGCACTTTAAAATAAATTCTATAGAGAACAGGTAACCAATGTAAAGACCGTAAAATAGGGGTAATATATTCCCACTTTCGAGCCCCTGTTAAAATTCTAGCAGCCTCATTTTTAACCATCTGAAGGTGGCCGAAAGAAGAATGGCTAATTCCCAGGTATAGAAAGTTGCAGTAATCGAGACTAGTGGAAATGAAAGCATGAATCACCCTTTCAATTTTTGCCAAGGCTTGCAGTTGATAAAAACTAGCTTTTACAACCTGGTTAACTTATCTTACCTTCCAGAGTTTTTTTGGAGTGCTCGCAGGTGAAATGAGGTGCCCAATGTTTGTTTGATCCCTGACAGGAATGCTGAAATATGCCTTGTAGGCCTCACACATCTTAGCGGATGCTTCCACTGAGTACTTTTCGCTCTTGTCTTGATAAATTGGCCACAGACATAGCAAAATGCATCTGCCGGATGCTTGCAGCCTCTTGATGCTATCTCAGAAAAATGCAGATATGTATCCACTTAGGCAGCTGGAACTAGACTGAACTGGTGGGCTTAAGCCCCCTGTATTTATACTACTGTTTATATTACTGGAAAGACCTAGCAAGTTTACTTAGCACTGAATCTATTTGGAATGTTTTGGAAAATAGGTAAATTTCAAAATATCACTATCCTGGTCACAAAAGCAATGTTTGTGGGGAATAATAGCCATGTTCTATACCTTTGAGGCATAAGCAATTAGGAAATAACGTATACTACCCAGGAACCAAAAAAATAATAAATTTGTTACACTATGTAATAAAACAATAATGTAGAATCTTTTTAGAAACTAAGACATTTTCTCTGCATAAACAATCAATGTAGAACATTGCCTGGAGCCACTGATCCAGAGTCAGCTTTTCTCATCCCATTCTCCCAGTGACGGGGAGCTGTAACACTGAGCAGTTTGGCTGCATAAGTCGGTGACTTTAACGAGTATCTCACCCTGTGTATCATATCGTGGCCAGTGGAAGAGTAGTCTTATAATCCCTCTGCCTGAACGTGTTTACTGATTTTTAATGCAGTGTGTATTAACACATGAATCAATCGCATTTCACAATTTACAAAACACACAATTTTCCTGGCTTGTATAGTTGATTGACAGGCGGTGTCTGTATCCAGAGCCATATAGAGAGAGAGTTGTGACAACTCCATTGACTCCAATGGAACGTTTTTTTTACAGCAATGGCGGCTCGTGGAGCCTCTCAATAGTTCCCGGAAGTAGCAGCAAACACATGCCGCGCCGTAGAGATGCAGCAGAACAAACCGTTTGCGACGCACTTTTAAAAGGTGAGACGTTTAAAGAATAATATTATCTTATTCTGTATATTATCAGTACATCTAAATAAAAATAACTTGTAAATTAAAACCTTATAGTTGAGTATTACTCATTAAATTAGGAGATAAGGGATGTTATCGGATAACTAACAGATTAGGCAAGGATTGGAGCTGGATAAAGTTAGTAACGAACACCCTATTAATTGTAAAATCTGTTCTCTTGATTCAGTTTCATCCATCGTTTTTTAAAAAAAGTTATATCGTAATATATTATTACAATTTAAAATAACTGTTTTCTATTTTAATGTATTTTAAAATGTAATTTACACCTGTGATGCCAAGCTTAATTTTCAGCCTCATTACTTTTGAACGGCAGTTTATATACGAGTATGCTTAAGTTGTTTTAAAGCTGAATATATTGTGTATATGTATTGTAAGAAGTATACATTAGATATATAATATTCATAATATTTATGTCTCCTCCCCGAAGTTTGCAGACCTTTAATCCTGATTTCTAACAATACATGTAAAGTAGACGTATACAACATGTTTTTTTACTTTATTTGAAAATAACTCTGATATTATGGTATAAAATAAAAACATTTTTTGCTTTACTTGTTACTCCAAAATGTAATCCGATTAAGTAACACACAGTTTAATAGAACAATCATGAGTAAATGCAGTGCAGATTCACTCCTGTGCTGAAAAATATCGTATTACATGTGCTTGCATGATGAGGAAAAGCCATCTAAAACACATTAAAAACTGACACTGTTACTTCTGAGACATCGGTGGGATATCCATGAGAGCTACAATATTGATTACATTGAAACTGAAATCGAGGAATGATGTTGCACATTTACTAATCACGAAGCACTTTTTATTAAAAATGACTGAGCTCCCTTTCTTCATTGCGATTGGTTTGATTGACGTGGATGCTCATGCTCGCTGACTCAGAGAAGTTTGACAAAGACTCGCTTTTAAAATACATGGAGATACATGCCTGATTTTGAATTCATAACATGTATACATCATTAAACATAGAAAACAGCAATAAAATATTAGTTATGCTCTGTAGAGAAACAACTTGTAAGCACATCAAACAAAAACAATCAATCTGTCAACACACCTAATGCAGCAACCGCTTCACATTAAGCTCAGGGTTCCCACGGGTCATGGAATTTCTGGAATGTCATGGAATTTTAAAAGGTCTATTCCAGACATTGAAAGTCAGTGAATTTTATATATTTTTTGTCCAAGTCATGGAATATCAGGGAATTTAGTTTGTTGCTTTAAATTTTAGATTCCATTTATCAAAATGTAATTTTTCTATACCGATTTTTTTTTTATCGCGCTGTTTCACACATCTTTCTGTATTGTTGTGCTTAGGCTATTTTTAGCGCCATATTTATTCCCTTCCCGCTCAATTGGAAATCACTTAGTTAACAGGTACGGGTGACTGCATTCG
Organism: Xyrauchen texanus; assembly: GCF_025860055.1. Classification (NCBI taxonomy): domain Eukaryota; kingdom Metazoa; phylum Chordata; class Actinopteri; order Cypriniformes; family Catostomidae; genus Xyrauchen; species Xyrauchen texanus. The sequence continues at coordinate 10,178,206 of NC_068315.1, read as the reverse complement.
AGTAAGGCACTAACATGCCAGGAAAATGTAAATTTCAAGAGATTTGGCTACAAAATGAACAATTTAAAGACTGGGTGTTAAAAGTAGACGACAGAAAAGCTAAATGTAAAGTTTGTAAAACTACTATTGAGCTATCAAATATGGGTGAGGGTGCACTTCGCAGCCACGCAAACAGCAAGAAGCACGCTACTCGTGTGAAGCCGACAGGAGCATCATCTTCGGCCCAAGTGCCCATCACTGCTCTACTGCAGCCTCCCCATATAGCTCCAAGAGAACCGCAGTCAGCTAATGAAGCCGCTCCCACCCCCAGCAGTGACGGCAGAGTGAGACACAGTGGAGCACGTCTCGGCTTAACACCAGCAAAGACCCTGGAGGCTGAAATCTTGTGGTGCCTTAAGCTTACCGAGTCCCACTGGTCATACAAGTCATCAGAACAAAGTGGTATGTAGCTATAATTTTAGCTAACTAACTGTTAGTTATAATTAAAGATTATTTTTGTGTAACGTGTATTTTTGTGTAAGTGTAATGTTTAGCCTAGGTTAGGCAGCATAAGTGATCGCTGACAAAATTGAAAATGTTGCTAATTAGTTTGCAAGCTAATTACTGTTAACTCTTGACAAATTCTTAGCCTATGCAACCGGTATTTAGCCATGTATGTAAACTCATATATTTGTGTAAATGAATCGTTATTTAATGTTTTAATCAATGTTGTATTAATGATACAACAGGCCCTTGAAATTAAATGAGGCAATTCAATCTAGCTTCCAGTCCAGCTTTGTTTGGGAATTTAGCACCGTGTCCTAAAAAGATGTGACGTGACAACACGCGATAAAATACATTTTACATGTTAATCATTTGTCCTAACCTGCCGCGACATGACAAAAGATTCTATTTTTGAAATGGTTTCTATATTTCTGGGATTTTGCAGCTGATAGTTCAGCCCATACAGAGGGAACAACGACATTAAGCAACAAATACTTGTCATTGTGCATTTCAGTTTGAACGTCCTTGTTTCCTTTCATTTCTTTTCAAAATCTGAGGTAAATTATCCATTGTTGTTCTCAGTGGCAATCAAAGTCTCACAAAATGATATTCAAGCTCAGACCATTTTAAGCTCAAACAAGTGCATTTCATTACAAATTTTGTATCAGTCACTGATTATGTATTTTGAATAATGTTTAATGGTTTAATTTTGTTTAATTCCGTTTTCGTGCTGTGAACAGAGCCCACGCACGGTTATGATTGGCTGTGATTTATGATTGATTTTGTTGTCGTGTAGCTTTGTCACGTCAGGTTAGGACAAGGTAAGCTAAAAAAAATTATAATAATTATAAAAGGGTCACGGTAAGCAGCCTTTTCACTGCACACGACATTAGGATACGATTGTCGCATTTCGCCCCCTAGTGGCAGTAGCACATAATTTTAAAATTGATCATGCGCAGCCCTTACCTTCATTAATTTACCATGGTTACCTCTTAGAGAGCACGCCTCCAGAAGGATGCCTCAGCCATGGAGCAATCTGCTGATGGTCTTGCATTAAAGGCAGAAAGTGTAGGCAATATACACTTAACAACGCCTCGGGGTCGCCCAGTCAGAGCTGGTTAATGTGGCTCGGGATAGGGAAGTTTGGGGCCCCCTGCTGGAGCAGCTGCCCCCGCGACCCGACTTCGGATAAGCGGTTGAAGATGGATGGATGGATGGAATATCAAAAGTTGAAACTGAAACTGAAACATTGAAACTGATCGTACATTTTACACCGCAACATGCAATTACTATAATCGTCACTTACAAGCCTCCTAATGTCAGTGAAAGTTTTTATCTATCTCACATTGCTCAGTCAAACAGTCTAAGACAGTCTGCAAAAACTAAATGTGAAGAAATAAAAAGACTGAATGATGAACTCGATGACAAACAGAAAATCCTTCAGAGCATTTAACCCATGAAAGAGTAGAAACCATAAATGTATTTCTGTAGAAATTGTACAGAAAAATATCAATGCATTTAACGTAAAAAAAAAAAAGAGAAAAAAGAAAAGTTATGTTTGTGTGTTTAACTTAGAATTATACTAAAAACATCTGTGAACAAGTAAATAATGTTTGAAATTGGTTGGATTTAAAACACTGTCTGTGGCTGTTTTTTGTCTGCTCGGTGCTCCACAAAACAGTGGCCTGTTTTGCCGTTCATTATAGGTCAATTTTTTAGAAATTTTTGGAAATTCATCTTTTTAGTCAGTGAAAGTCAGGGAAAAGTCAGGGAATTTGACATTTGGTTTAGAGTGGGAACCCTGTAAGCTGAATGATCATTATGATATTCTTTGAAGTGTTTATAAAGTTCTCTTATGCGCTGGACAACTTGGCTTATGTTTTTCCACTTCTACTTGTCTCTGTTGTTTTTTCAAATGTGTTATCATGCAACACATTTTTACTGGGCTGTAAAGTGACGTCACTGAAGGAGCTTCTCCGTGCTCGCCGCACATATAAAACAAATCGATAATTAAATTAATTCTCGATGATTTTCATTATGAAAAATTTATGATTTTTATCAAATAGTTGTTGCAGCTTTATAAATGATCAAGACATGGTAAAAGACAAAAAAAAACATGTTTTAATGATACCCTTATAACAAAAAGAAAAAGTTCTGTTCATTTGTTCCGATTACCTTTACTACCTCATCTTTTCCCATTTTACCTTCTGAAATTTCCTCTTCTAGTCTTTCAGTCAAAACAGTTAAATTACAAAGAAGAATACCTCATCCAAGAAAAAGTCCAACAAATTTAATACAACTCGGCAGTACTAGAGGCTTTAAAATTTGCCATCTAAACACCCGAAGCCTCGTTCCCAAACTAGACGAATTTAAAATCTTGCTTGCGCAGTCAAAAGCACATGTAATGGCAATTTCTGAATCATGGTTAACTCCCAATATTCCTGATTCTTTTCTTTCAATCGAGAATTATGAGTTGTATCGTAAAGACCGCATTAGTAAGGCCGGCGGCGGAGTGGCTTTCTATGTTAGTCAGAAATATGCACACTCAATATCAAAAGTTGAGTAGGGAGGAGGCCTCGGGGAAGACCCAGGACTAGGTGGAGAGATTACATCTCCACACTGGCCTGGGAACGCCTCGGGGTCGCCCAGTCAGAGCTGGTTAATGTGGCTCGGGATAGGGAAGTTTGGGGCCCCCTGCTGGAGCAGCTGCCCCCGCGACCCGACTTCGGATAAGCGGTTGAAGATGGATGGATGGATGGAATATCAAAAGTTGAAACTGAAACTGAAACATTGAAACTGATCGTACATTTTACACCGCAACATGCAATTACTATAATCGTCACTTACAAGCCTCCTAATGTCAGTGAAAGTTTTTATCTATCTCAGCTTGCTGACATAATTAAATCTGTTACATCGAAGGAGCTCGTAATTTTGGGTGATATCAATCTAGACTGGAATGAAAGCTCGTCAAAATCATTAAAAGCTACTGCAATGAAACTTGGTTTGTATCAGTTAATTAAGGATCCAACAAGAATCAGCAAAACGCGCAGCTCTACTCTGGATCTTTTCTTCACAAATCAGCCTTCAAAATATACAATGTCTGGTGTCATGGATGTAGCTATTTCAGATCATTCGCTCATCTATGCAGTTAGAACAATCTTAAAATCAAAAAAAACACACGCTCCCCACTCTGTACCAAAAATTCCAATTTCAAAATTGCCACAGTTCAATGCTGATTTTGGTGCTATTGATTGGAGTGATGAGCTGTCACTAGAAGATCCAGAACAAATTTTAATACAATTTCATACTAAACTACATAAAATACAGAATAAATATATCACTGTCAACAAAATTCGACCAAGAAATATTAAATTACCGTGGATAAACTCTGAAATACTACAACTTCTAAAATTGAAAGCCTCTCTTTTTAATTTGTACAGGTTAAATCAAACATTTGAGAGTAAAAATAATTTTAAACAAATTAGAAATAAATGTAATATGGAACTGCGTAAGGCTAAGGCAATATATTTTCAACAGCAAATTATCCAATTCGCTAACAACCCAAAGACACTATGGCAGACCCTTAAGGTCATCACCGGTGATAATAAAAATGAGAAGAAAAATAATGTTAATATTCAAATTTCCATACGGGGTACTCTTATCTCTGATTCAGAAAAATTGCAAGTGCTTTTAATGATTCTTTTCTTTCATCTGTTAAAGACTTGGCTAAGCATTTTGCTACTCCCTCCTTGTCCTCATCTGATCTCCCCCCAACATCTGATCAGTTCTCATTTACTGAGATTTCACAGAATGAGGTGATACAAACATTACATCTGTTAAAAAATTCTCATGCTCATGATGCTTATGGTTTAAGTACCTTACTTTTAAAGACCCATGCTGATAGCCTCATACCTCTCTTTCTGCATTTAACTAATCTCTGTATCAGGTTTTCTATTTTTCCTACTGACTGGAAAACAGCACAGATTACTCCGATTTTTAAATCTGATGATTGCACTCTACTTTCAAATTACAGACCTATCTCAATACTCCCAGCAATGTCTAAATTACTGGAAAAAGTCCTGCATAATCAACTAAGCTCTTATCTCGAAACAAATAACTGGCTCAGTGTTTATCAACACGGTTTTCGTGCTAATAGATCAACAATGTCGGCACTACTATTCTTCACTGAGCAAATACGTAACTCTCTTAACACAGGTCACATCACTGGAGCTATTTTTATTGATTTCCGTAAAGCTTTTGATACAGTGAACCACCAGATCTTACTAAATAAACTTCATTCATTTAAACTGTCTCCTTCCGTGATAGAAATGCTTTCTTCTTATTTGACAAACAGGTATCAGACGGTAAAAATTAATCATGTCATATCGCAACCCTTAGTTTGTGATATGGGCGTTCCGCAAGGCAGCATTCTTGGACCCTTACTTTTTCTTTTATACATTAATGATTTCCCTCGAGTGTGTAAACACTCAAAATGTTTACTGTACGCTGATGACACTGTGATTTTTCTCTCTGATTCAAATCCTAATGTCATAAATTCCAAACTACAAACTGATCTTCACCTGGTACATGACTGGCTGAAAAAGAACCATCTGACCATCAATGTAAAGAAAACGGAATGCATGTATTTTCATTCATCCAGAAAAAAATTTTCTTTTACTGATTTTATTACTTTTGCAAACCAAGATCTTGTTGTCACTAAGACCTACAATTACCTGGGTGTACTACTTGATTTACATCTTACATACCGGGAACACATCTCGAAATTAACAAAAAAGCTGAATCAGAAACTCTATGTATATAACAAGATTAGACCACATCTTTCTTTCTCAGTTTCTGAAACGTATTTACATGCTATTGTGTTCTCAACATTGTCCTACTGTCTTCCAATCTGGTTTCTTACCACTAAGCACATTACGGAACCTATAGCACGACTGTATTACAGAGCACTTAAGATCCACAGTAATCTCCCAAAATGGTCTCATCATTGCAGTGCGCTCACACGCACAAATGCTTTGACTTATCAGAACTTTGTAAACAGCCATGCTCTTGCTTTTTATTTTCGTATTCAAAATAGCTCTTCACCTGCACTTACAGGTCTTCTCCCGACACAAACTTCGAGACCACTACGCCTTACTCGGTCAGTCTCGCATTCACTCATTCCAGTTCCACAGTACAAAAATAACTATGGTCAGAAATCGTTTTTCTATACTTACACTAAAATTTGGAATGACATTCCTTATCATATTCGAACATTATCGTCCTTCACATATTTCAAAAAGTCATATAAACAGTTTCTTCTTACTAGTCAAACTTGTACACATTGATTGCTCATGTACTGTTTTTAGTCTTGTTTTTCCATATTTTATGTTTTGTTTAGTATCTAGTCTAGTAACAATGTCTTGTATAAATGTGCTGAAATTCTGTTTATTGTTTTATGTTGCTGCAGAACAGGAACCTGCTGTAAACCAGTTTTTAAACTGAGCCAGGCCCGTTTTACTGTAACTATACTGTTGCTGTTGAATTTTCCTGTATAATAAATGAAATGAAATGAAATGAAATGTTCATTTGAATGAAAATTAACCCCTGTGTCATAAAATGGCACAGAGCTGAATAAAGTTTTCTTGTAGGGGTTGTGTTAAGGTTGTAAGTCAAATTTGTATGTTTTTTTGTTTTGTTTTTTTGCGAGACAGAAAGGAGGGCAGGGGGGGGTTCATGTTTATGAAAGACAGAGAGCAAATACAAGATTGATATGCTTATAAAAGAACTTCATAGAGTTGTATAAATGTTGCATTTTTTATATTTACATCAGGGGCAATAGTGCTTTTAAAGTTGCATTTCCAATATCTCAGGCATATAAAGTTAGTCTTTGCTTGCAATGATGTAGCAGCACTGTTATATAAGGTATGCTGCTCTTTGCAAAAATAAATATATAGGTGGCTCAAGGGAGGAGCTCAGAGGAAGCTTTATGTTTTATTTACAATGAGCAAGCAATGCATTTCATAGGATGTATCAGGGGACGGGGGTGTACGGGGGGAAGGAGAGGTGCGCATTATCAGCCAAGCAAGGGAGCGCTGGGAGCAAGGTATCATTTGATATAAATAAAACAAGCAATTTTATAAGAATGTAGGAGAATGGCGAAACATATAGTCTGGAGCCTCATATGCCCTGACAGTGTTAACACCCCCAGCCAAGCGATGCGCAGACTGCGGAATTGAACATACATATCTCCTTCCCTCTGGCATCAAGTTGGGAGAGTCAGCAAGCAGAAAATATCCCCAAACATTTTTGAAAAGAGCAGCGTGCTTGATTTACCTCCATTTAAAGCAAATTCACTCCTCTGCGAGAACTGTTATCCTTGTGTTGCATTTTCGTATAATGCTGCTTTCTGCATTTCCTTCGATCACAGGCACTCATTTTTTTAAGTGATAAAGAGAGCTGGGGTGGAATGTAAAGAGTTGTACTCAATACTGCTTTTGTTTATGCACCGATGCCATTTCAGTCTATTTCTCTCTGAGGAGAGTGAAATACTTCACATCTCTAATGGGAGGGGAAAAATCTTTTCTAGCTTGGATTTATTATTTGCAAGTGTATTTTCTCATCTTTACTGGTTGTTGACTTGATACTGCGTATAAAGGGTTTTATCTCAAGACATTTTCTGTTTTTTGTCCTTAAAATGCTATTATGAGAGGAACTACTTTACTCCACCACAGATTCAGTGTCTTGCTATAATACAGTCTGAGCCTCTGTTGCTAGTTTGAAAACATCACTTTAGAACTAGCAATGGATGATTGCGAGGATTGTGCTGCTTTACTGGAGCACTTACTGGGGTAACAAGTTAGTGAGTTTTTGTTTTTGAGGGATCGAAAGAGAGAAGCTCAGAAACTGAGAGAGATCGCCTATGGGATTACCTTTATTTGTTGCAGCTCTTGTCAGAAGTAACATCACTTTAAAATCGCCAAGATGTATGTTTAAGCACTTCTCAGCAGCACAGAGTGTCGCCATAATTCCGTTGTAAACCTTAACAACTTTTTTCAACCCTTCTGAGATGCAAGTGTGGCTGACATGATGGTTCTGTATAATGTCTGTGTGTCCCCGTGTGTGAGGGTTTCCCACAGATATTTCAGATAATATAAATCTGTTGTATTGATCAAGTGTATCTAGCTCTGATAATATGATATGAATGTGTTTTATAAGGACATTTCTAGCATCCCCATAATTTAAATCACTTAAAAAACATACTAAATGATGTTTTAAAGAACATTTAAAAAGGGATAGAATCTATAGTTCGTACATTAAATAAATCATTATGTCTATGGAGAGTCCTCATACTGATAGTTGCACCAACGTGTGAGAGAGAGACGAGAGCGGAAGAGAGAAAGACAGGGAGACCATGGATGCATTTCAATCAAAATGGAAATATATTTAGGATATTATAGACATTTTTTGTCATTCTTATCTGATGTACAGTACTTAGCCAATGTCTTTGTTTTATTTATTTTTTGTTGTGGTAGCCTGTAGGCTCTTTGAAATAACTGAAATGAATTGGTAAAGTGATATGGAGTCGTTATGCGGTCAAGACATGGAACTACTTCATAGCAGTGCATTTACTTGAAAAATAATTGCACACCTTAGAACGTCTGTCAAAAAATCAGAATCAAGCATTCAACAGATCTGTGGTATAAACGTTACTATATATTATTATATATGTAATATTCATATTACATGACTTGTACAGTATACATGTCCCTGTATTTATTCTCATATTTCTCAAAATTATATTAAAATACTAATAATTTAATATTAAATTAAATTATTATGCAATATTATGTGTCCAAATTAAACTAAATTAAAACTGATGGAACATGAATTAGATTGTGGTTACTTTAAAGATTAGCACATAGTATGTTTATGTTTTAACAGTTTTTAGGTGTTCATGTGTTGAAATGACTGTGCTTTTTTTTACTTTGTGTTTTATAGTACGGTCTGGGCCACCGTAAAGTTTAGGAATCTCTCAATATATCACAAATGTAGACTTAAGAATTCTAAATATAATTTTCATTAGTCCCCTGAAATGTATGTATTCAGTGTGATCAAACAAACAAAAATAGCACTAACCTATTTGTTAGAACACTTGGATGTTTGAGGGATAACGTGCCCAAAATGGAAATTCTGTCATCATATACTCAACCTCATGTTGTTCCATAACTGCATGACATCCTTTTTTGTGGAACACTGAATAATACATTTACAGTAATTTCATTGTATGAAAAAAAATAATAATACAGCAAGTGAATGTTGACTGAGGCTAACATTGTGTGGAATATTCCTTTAAGTGTGTCTCTTAAAGTGACCTTCACCGGCCAAAAAATAATCAGATGGGCATGAAATGCGAGCTGGGACCATGCTTGTCTACTTTAAATTGACAGACTATTTTTGGGCATGAAGAGACAGATTCTAGATAAGTTAGTGCTGTTTTGATTGGCAGGTGTAATTAAGGTGCAGGCGCTGATGTGATATATTTCATTTAGCACACCCGGCATCGTCTGCGAACCCACCCGCTCTTCAAATCAGCAGCGCATACCTCACCTGTCCCACATCAATAACATGGTTGCTCATGCCTACAGCCATGATGGACGCTGTCACCTGCCGAGAGCCGATTGGACACTGGTTATCCTGCACTGCAGCTGTCAGGCCTCCCTGTGCCTTTCAGCTTAGCAAAAACATCTCTGTCTTTCTTTCCTACAGCTCCGTATCAGCAGAGCATGGAGAATGGTGGGGACAAATGGATCAGTGAGAGGATGAAACCTGGTTTATTGATTCATCTGAAAGGCTCACTCAAACAAGAAGACCTCTGCTGACTTCAGCACTTCTTCTGGTTGAGACCAAAGAGAAAAGCATTAATATCACCCGAAACCTACCAAAACACCACTCTCAAGTCTTTCTTTCAAGGCTTCCAAAAACACTTTGAAAGGGGTGCTGGTCTACATTACAGATTTAACAATCTGATTTTTTTTCTCTGCCCCTTAAATTTTAAAATGCATTCTGACATTTTTATGATATGTAGGATAAGTAGAAAAAGTTCTTTATGTTTCAGACTTTACAGCTGTTCTTTTAGGTTTTTCTAAAGAATATCACATCCATTGAGATTCATACTGTAGATCCCTATCTGTCACTCACACAATGTTGTGTCAATGTATTTGGAGCCCCAAACACCTCAGATCTTTGAGAAAATGCAGATGAGAATTGGCGAGTGGAACATACTGGTATAGAAGGACCTGGCTCGCAACCAACTCATTCAGATTTTTTCTCCGGAGCTGAGCGGTTTTGTTCAGCGACCTGAATTCCTAAGTCAGTCCATTCACCATCACCCCTAGAATCAGTGGAGTTGAAGACGGTCTCGTTAAAGACCGCCCTCCTGACCGTGCTCACTTCCATCAACAGGGTCATGGACCTGCAGGCATTCTCTGTCAGAGATACTTGCCTGGAGTTTGGTCCAGAAGACTCTCATGTAATCCTGAGATCCCGACCGGGCAATGTGCCCCAGGTTCCCACAACCCCCTTCAGGGATCAGGTGGTGAGCCTGCAAGTGCTGCCCCGGGAGGAGGCAGACCCAGCCTTATTGTTGCTCTGTCCTGTGCATGCTTTGCAGATCAACTTGGAGCGCACACAGAGCTTTAGGCGCTCTAAGCAGCTCTTTGTCTGCTTTGGCAGACAGCTGAAAGGGAACTTTCCAAACTGAGGCTTTCCCACTGGATCATGGATGCCATCGCCTTGGCATACCAGGCCCAGGCCATGCCTGCCCCTTTTGGAATTAGAGCAAACTCTACAATGAGTGTGGCATCTTCGTGGGCACTGGCCAACGGCACCTCTCTAAGAGACATCTACAGGGCAGCGGGCAGGGCAACACCAAATACCTTCGTGATTTAAAAAAAATTTTATCCCGTATTTTGTCAGGTACGAACAGGTAAGTTTGAGAATACTGGAAGCTGGCCGGGTGTATCACTTGTGTATAGCGCCTTTCCCCTCCATGAGGCGAAGACGTGCGCTCCTTCTCCCCATGCGAGTTCACGAACCTGTGAACCGTTGTTGTCCTTCCTCCCTAGCCCTCTGGCTCACGTATAGGGGTGCTCCACAGGTGCTGGTTACCTCGGTAACCCCCTGTGATGTATCTTCCACGGTACAGTCTCCCTATCGGTAGACCCGCGTCTCCTTTGGGCAGAGCTCTCACTGCCCCGGTCATTGTATTTATAGAGCTCCTCTCCTTCGAGGTAGGACTTACTGCCGCACCTCTTCCATGTGCCGCTGTGAGCCCACGTGATGTATTTGCCACATGTTAACCTCCCCTTTTGGCAGGATGTTGTCTCTGCGAGGTAAGAATAGGAAAGGAAAAGAACAGCTTCCCGTAGCTACCCGTATGTCTGGGGGAGTGTCATGCAAATTCCACTCGCCAATTCTCATTGGCATTTTCTCAAAGATCTGAGGTGTTTGGGGCTCCCAAGTGCTCCCAACTCACTACATCGACACAACATCTCATTCCCTCCAGCAGGGAATGGAGGTTACAACAGTAACTGAGACGATTTTCTATATTTATTTTCTTTCTGTAATGCCTATCCATTAAGTTTCCCATTTATCTCAATGGCAGTTGCTCAATTGGCTTATGACTCCTCTGAAATGCAAACATTTTTAGAATACGTGGCTTCTTTAGAATGGCAGTCAAGGGAGAAAATGCTTTTTTTTAATGCTATTTTTAGTTGAAGTTACGGTTTCATGCAATATTCAGTCAGCAATTTTCAGTCCCCTATATCCATCTATTGCAGGTTTACAAAGGAAAACAATTGAAAAACATCATGGACTGGCACTAATACACTTTCCATGTAAACGCTCCTTACACGATATAATCAAAGCAACTCTTTTTGTTTCCAGTTAGCATGCCAAGCTATGAAATATGCTTCTTAGCTTACATATTCATCTAAGTATTTGTGTCAGAATGTTGAATTTCATGCTTTATACTAAATGAATATGGTAATATTGTTTTTACTGACTGTATATACATGTATATAGCAGGGATTACTAATAGAAAATTCAGATTCAAGGGTGGCATGATTTAATGGGGGAATTGAATATTGCATGACAGGTGTGAGCTACTAGCAGAGGCCATGCTAACCAGCCAAACATTGACCCCTTGGCGGATTATATGTGTTTATGCCCCTCAAGCTATTCCTGTCTTTGTGCTTGATAGAATATCCACAGGATAACTGGCATTAGCTGAAGAATCCCTTTTGAATGTAATATGATTTGTTTTGCCTTAGCAAAGCATTTAAAAAATAAATAAGCGTCACCCTCTAAAGTGAGGAAGCGATCATGTTTTTTAATTGGTCAAAAGCGTTTGGATTAAAATGTTGACCATTGTGGAAACGTGGATTTTCCAGTGTTTTTTAATTGTGAAATGATTTACTCTGCATTGTACCAGGTCCCTGAGTATGTAATGCATGTGTTAAGCTTATAACTGTGACAGATTTGCACCAAATGCCTGAAATTAGGCTTGTGCTTTGAGAGGCATTTCACATTAGATTGTTATTTGGCGGTTGAGTAAAACCAATCACTAGAGGAAAAGAATAGTTAATTATTCAGCTTAGACCACACATTCAGTTCTGTAAACAAATTACCCCTAAAATATTGTAAGTGTTCCAACAACATTTTCAAATGATGTGAAGGTAGAGCTTCAAATTCAACAAAAACCCCTGTGTTACAAAGCCCTTTGAATTCAGTGGTAGATTTCTCTCAAGCTTACATCTGTTTGTTATGGAGCTGAACTTAAATATTTATTTTGATGCTTTTGAAAAGATCAGCAATGACCAACCATGGCCAATTCATGAAGATTCAATTGCGCTGAATGTTTTAGGGACATTGAATGTTTCTTCTGCCTGAATGAAATCAGGTATTAATGCAAGCAAGGACGTGCAGTGCAGTTCCCGAACATGCAGGTTGGTTCTATTTTATTTATTTAAAAAAATGTTTTTATTATAAATATTACTAAGTTCAATAAAATTTAAATGTTATGATTTATTTTTGTGCAGCATTGTTTTATTTATCACATTTAGCACCTGGTTAAACTGGATCCCGGATGGTTAGTAATAAGGAGCAGCTTTTTCCGCTGAAATACTACATGCAAAAGTGGTTCAGTAAATTCACACTTAAATATCTTCGATTTTTCAGCATACAAATGTTGTCAACCACTAATTTTAGACTTGGAAGGCAGCCATTTAGCACCGGAAATTTCTATCTCCTGGGCAATTGAAGATTTGTTTGAGTGGTTGAGGATGTTTTGCATGTGTTGATGTTATCGGGGACTCTCTCAGAAGTAGATGTGTGGGCTTGCAGACAACATTAGTGAGAGCATATCTTTGCAAGCTCATTTGAGTCATTCTTCTTCATCTCGGCTCAGGAAAGCTTGTGTCCTAACTTTCACCCCATGGAGTAGATCAACACAGACCTCTGATAAATATCCAGCGAACTCTGCTGTACATCTACTCTCTTAATCACCTCTGAAATGCCAAGTCGTTTGGTTACCCGATGACCTTGAGCTAATTGTTTGTACCATTTTTGTATGTGCACATGGCTTTCTTACATCTTGGCATTATAGATGCGTGTTTTGACAAACATTATTCAATGCCAAAGGAAGTGGCGGCAACTGGATCAGGACACTAAAGCTATTTCAACAGCGCACCACAGAGATGTCAAAGCACAAAAGCCTGGCAAGTCATTTGGATAGTGATGCTATTTAAGAATCAATAGCGCTACAGTAATCAGAAGTGTGAATGCATCTTCTGTTCATTGTCTTTCTGCCATTGTAAGCAAAATGAGACTTTTTCATGTACACCAATCAACCACCCCTCATAGCTTTTCCTGCAACCAGCATACTCATGAATTCAGCATCTGACTCTAAAGCCTGGTGTACGCTGTACGTGTTTTTGGCCACAATTTCGCCTTCTGAAAATGTATTTAGTTGTCGGGCAAAATCAACTGCCTTTGATCACAGTGACAAGGTCACCGCTGACCGATTAATTGCCTTTGCGTTGAATCAAAACTTCCTTACAATATCAGAAATTTTGGGTCACAGTCTTCATGTGACTGCATCTACAACACCCATCTAATGAAGACGGAAATATGGCTATTGATAATGTATTTGAAAGAGAGAGAGAAAGGGAGGGAAATGAAAATTGTGATACTAGCTCATCTACAGTATATGATATGCCATTATTAAATATCTTGTTGATTACTGTTCCCTTCACATTATGATCATACCATCAAAACGTTCCTAAATTAAGCTCTAAATATGCATACATGCTGTGTCCCAATCCACCTACTTATATTGTGCCCTTGCAATGGGAGGCATGATAGCTGTGCAGTGCGTGTAAACCTCACCCCATTGGCCTCAAGAGGCACAATAACGACTGACGCTAGAGGCTGTAGCCTTAAGCCTCCTCATAAGCGTGCCCGCCTCCCATGCAGGAGACGTCGGTTTGAATTCCGTTCGGAGTGGGTTGATCTGGACCAGTTACATTGGTGCCGTAAACAGAATGGGAGTGAGGTTTAGGGGGGTGAGCGTAACAGGAGCCAGCTGGTACATGATAGCCGTGCAGTGCATGGAAACCTCACTCCCCTGGCCTCAAGAGGCTCACAAGCGACTGACACTAGAGGCTGTAGCTTTTAGCCTTTAGCCTTGTCATTAGCACGCCCACCTCCCATGCCGGCTGACACAGGTTCGAATCCTACTCGAACCGGATCGAGCAGGACTGGTTACAGTGGTGCTGTGACCTGGATGGGAGTGAGGTTTAGGGAGGTGAGTGTAACAGGAGCCAGTTAGTATATGATAGCTGTGCAGTGCATGTAAACTTCACTCCCCTGGCCTCAAGAGGCACAGTAGCGACTGACGCCTTTAGCCTCCTCATTAGCATACCTGCCTCCCATGCCAGTTCGAATCCCGTTCGGAGTGGGTCGAGCAGGACCGGTTATACCCTTTAAGTGTGTGATCTTTTTGTGATGGAAAAGTGTCTAGTTTTTATTTTGTAGCACAAAAGTGTGCAAGTGTTGGGAATTGCTATCACGTCATTAAATCGTGTCTTGAAACTGGACCTTTCAGTCGCATTTATATGCATATTGTCACTGTAAACCAACCTGTCAATCACCCTGTTACAGTTATTATGACATGCACGTTTTACTATCATTCATTCATTCATTATTCTTCATTGCATTTCAAATGTTTCCGACCATATTGGAGTAGAAACAGCCTCGTTGAATATCTGTCGCGGGGTCTTTGGTGTGGAGAGTTGCTCATATTTTTAGATATTGATGCATGCAGTAATGTGTATTTAATGCAGTGGTTCTCAAAGTGTGTGGCACGCCACATGGGGTGGGGACGCAGAGGTATTATAAGTTATTTGTGGAAGACTGGCCCGCTCTCAATTCTTGTTCACGTTCACACATTCAATAAAAGTACTGACAATGAAAACATATTTCCCTCTGCCTTTTCTACTGCCTTTTTTTAACTTTCGCTTGGCACCGCAGCGCATCCTTCGTGCGCAGCTCTCGACAGCCCAAAGCATTCATGGTGTCAGGTGTGCTCACAACGCTATTTAAACAAGCCGTTCTAGCTGAATTAACTTTGAAATTTCGGTCCGTTCCTCTCACAACCCTATCATATGGCTTCAGAAGAATTTGGATCAAAGGCATGAGTGTTATGGACGAATTTAAGGTGCTTTCACAATCACGATCCTCTCATCCCTCAATCTTGTGTTTCATGGGTGAAAAAAGTCATAATGGTTTTGAACGACAAGCGATGAATAAATTATGTCAGAAAGGTCAGTTTTATTTAAATGGTAATTCAAGTTTGTCAGTATAATTAATCCAGTTTAAATGATTGTACGGAGGTCCTGACTGCAACCAAAACAGCACATAGATGGCGCTGTCACTTGAAACTTGTTACTTTTTTAGCACTAGACAGAATGGTCAATCGCAGTCATTTAATATTACTGGATTAAGATTTTAAAAATACGCTTATAGAGATTGCTGAGTCTTATTTCCATTCACATGTTTGACTCCTTGCAGTTATCAGTTTTATTAAAAAATAACTACGTATCTAGTGTAAAAATGTCTCCAAGGAGATCTCCAACTTTCTGATAGTTAAATGTGGATGAATGGAGGATTCAACCCAATCTCATAGGAGTTGGCTATTTCGTATGGTCTCACACGATGGTGTTCGCATAAACTTACGGATGTGTAATGCGGAAGTGCAAGTTCCAAGCACAAGTCATTAAGGACATACTTATTAAAATTATACCCTTACCCAAACACCTTATTTAAACTTAACCAATCAGTAGAGTGTGTAAACATGATAGGAATCTGTTGTGTGTGACAGAAGCAAGTACTTGTCGCGTATTAGATGTAAACGATGTTTTATAGGGATGTGGTAGGGATTCAAATGAGTGCAGTTGCACAATATCATACGAATTAGCCAAATGTAGAAAAGTTGTACGAATCCTTACGATTTTGCCGTGAGAGTGTGTTGGAGGATTTGGTTTTCTGCCCAGGGGTTTCTCCTGCAGCAGTATCACTTTTTATTAAATGTTTTTATTATTATTATTTTAAGTTTTGAAAGAATATAGGCATAATCTTTGTTTTGTTAATTATTTATGTAGCACAGAAGTATTCTCAAAATAACAGAACAACCTAGTGACAGAAGTTCGTAATTTAGAATAAGATAGAAAAATATCTACCGGTATCTATATTTTGTTGGTTGATCAAGTTTACGCTGATAAAATTGCCCGCATTGTTCCACCATAATCTGCAGGGGGTGACAGCTGGGTCCTCAATATGGATATTGAAGAATAAAAACTCAGAGTCAGGTTTTGCAATAATCAAATGAGAGAGAGTTTACTGATTGTTTTCTGTAGGTTCAAAAGTCAATGAGGTACAAACTCATTCAAATGAAAGAAAGACAAAAGCTAAATGATTCAGTGAAATCAATAAGTGCAGCACAATGTTCAGTCAGTAAATGCACAGTTAAACAGATGTGTTTTCAGTCTGGATTTAAATGTGGCTAATGTTGGTGCACATCTAACCTCTTCTGGAAGCTGGTTCCAGCTGCGGGTGGCATAATAGCTAAATGCTGTTTCACCTTGTTTTAAGTGAATGTTCTGTATATCTAACTTACTTGATCCTAATGATCTGAGAGGTCTGTTAGGTTTCTATTCAACAAGCATATCTGAAATGTATTAGGTCCTAGGCTATTCAGCGATTTATAAACAAGTAATAGTACTTTAAATCAATTCTAAATGTAAATGGAAGCCAGTGTAAAGACCTGAGGACTGGAGTAATATGCTAAGATTTTTTGGTTCGGGTGAGAATCTTGGCTGCGACATTATGAATGAGCTGCAGGTGTCTAATGGTCTTTTTGGGAAGGCCGGTGAGGTGTCCATTGCAGTTGCTACCCTACTGGTGATGAATGCATGAACACGTTTTCTAAGTCTTGACTGGATACAAAACATTCTGGCTATATTGTTTAGATGATATTAGGCTGATTTATTTATTGCTTTGATGTGACTACTGAAACTAAGGTCTGACTCCAAAATGACACCAATATTTCTTACTTGATTTTTTGTCTTTAGGCCCTTGGTATTCACCTTTGGAATTTCGCATTTGTTGCCAAATATAAGGACCTCTGTCTTGTCATTGTTTAACTGAAGGAAGTTTTGGCACATTCAACTGTTGCAATACACTGGTGCAGTGAGTCTATTGGGCTGTAGTCATTTGGTGATAGGGCTCTGGTATCGTCTGCATAGCTATGGTATGCAATTTGTTTCTTTTTCAGAATTTGGCCTAGTGGGAGCATATACAGGTTGAACAGGAGCGGTGCAAGAATTGAACCTTGTGGGACTCCACACATCATGCATGTCCACTCAGATTCATAGTTGCATATGTTCACATAGTAACCCCTCGCATCTAGATAAGACCTGAACCCACTGAGGACCGTCCCAGAGAGCCCTACACAGTTTTCCAATTTGTCAAGAAGAATGTTGTAGTCAACAGTGTCAAAAGCAGCACTGAGATCTAATAATACCAGCACTGATATTTTGCCTAATATCATTTAGGATCTTTATGAGTGCCGTTTCTGTGCTATGATATGATCAGAAATCAGACTGTATATTGTCCAAGTAGTCATTCGAGATTAAGAATTTGTTCCGCTGATTGAAAGCAAACTTTTCAATGATTCTGCCTATGCAAGGAAGATTTGAAATTGGTCTGTAGTTGTTCAATATTGAGATATCTAGATTGTTCTTATTAAGAAGGGGCTTGACAACTGCAGTTTTCAGGGACTTCGGAAATGTGCCTGAAAGTAATGACACATTTACTATTTCTAACTGATCTTTTTCCACACAGATAAACACATTTTGGAAAAATGTTTTGGGGAGTGTGTCAAGACAGCAGATTGAAGATTTAAGATGCTGTACTATTTCTTCCAGGGGTTTGCCATCAATTTCCTCAAAATTGGACATATTGACTAACTTCTCAAGTTTTTGTGGAGGGTGCTGTCTGACCTCAGTGGAACATGAGGACGAGCTGGTCACCATTCTAATATCATTGATCTTCATGAAAATAAGATGCAAACTTGTTTGAATTTTCTCTCAGAGAGCATTTCACAGGCAACCTGTGTTGGGTGGTTTGTTAGTCTCTCTACAGTAGCAAAAAAGAGTCCGGATGTTGTTTATATTGCTCTTAATAATGTTTGAGAAGATGACTGCCTAGCTATGCCTAATTCCAAATTGAACGATTGAAGGCCGTCTTTGTAGATATTATTGTGGACTTCAAGATGTGTTTTCCGCCACATTTGTTCTGCTTTCCTCCATTTTATCATGTTTCATGTTTTTCACTACTGTTGTGTTTCTCCAAGGTGCTTTACACCTGCCAGTGATCGTCCGGACCTTTACAGGAGCTTTGCCGTCAATAGCATTTTTAACTTTTGAGTTAAAGTTATCGAGGAGATCATCAGCACAGTCTGCAGACATACTGTTTCAGAGATATAACCTTGATACATTTCAGACTAGTGTTCTCATTTATGAACCTCTTTATGACAGAGACATATCTAACTTCAGTGGCAGGAGCCGTTTGATCGTTTGCAATTTACTGAACTGATCAACATCTTCCTACAGCAAGAACAAAGTATTTTCTCTTCAGAGCGTTCAACCAAATTTACGAAACATTTAATGTTGTTTTATGTTGTAAAACATGGTGAAGCGATGATGCGCCATCTATCTCACTGCCATGTTTGTAGTTTTTCACAAATGACAATTGTTGTTCTGAAGCAAATGCTCAAACTCTTCTTCCGTCGAGCAAGAGACTTCGGGCAATATTAGCCAAAAACTAATTTTTCATGGATCCACACTTCTAAAATCTACTGGACATAGTAGACCATCCGGGCAACTTTAGGGCCCTCATTTCCACAGAAAGAAGCAAAAATCGAGGTTACAGTAGCCTAGTTTCAATCCACTTTTTGCGCTATTTAGTTATCGACAAAGTGAAAATGCTTATATTCCTCTTAAGTTTTGGTAAAATGAGGAGAGTTTTGAGAAAATTTATTGAAATTAGCCAGCTTACTGTCATTTTAATTTCACAAATAAATGCAATCAGAAGACAAGGAATTGAAATCAAAAGGGAACAGTTGCCCTTCTGATAGGACCATAATATCAGTCTAAATATATATATATATTTTTCGTTTGGCAATTATATATTTTTTTTAATGTAATGCTTTTTTCATTTGGTAATTTATTTAATTTAATACAGGGAATTTTGCTGGCATTTTTTCAAAAGAATACAGAATTTGATAGAATAGAGCTATAAGTTATTGTTCCAAAAAAGCACACTGATGCTTTTCTCCTAGTATTGTGTATTTATTCTTAATTTAAAACATCTTTGTGCAAGAAATTATTTTTTGTATTGTTGGCTAATTTCACGACTGCCATCTATTGGTGTGGAAAAGCAACTTTAATAAATAACGGTTGTCTACCTCTATTCAATTTATCCCAATCAGTGGCCATTCATTTGTTTTCTGTGTGCTTGTCGATGTGCATGATATGAGATATTTGTTTTGGCACTCCTTGGGTGTCATGCTTGCAGCATCGGATCTATATCCCATTAAAATCAATCCATAATCACGTACAATAAATTGGCTTTCAAGGATGTATACCTTGTCGTCATGATTCTGTCATGTGACACTACATTTTTGCATGAATTACATTTTTTTCTACAAAAAGTGTTTCCAAACCAGTTTTTTACAACATTTGAAGTAGCGACATAGAGTTTATGAGCTAGAGTTAAATGGAAAAATATTATGCCGACACTTGTGAAATTTTACCGATAATTTGCATTTCCATCAGCTCTATTTTGATGAGCAAAAACTTTTTTCGCAAAAAATCCTTGGATGGAAAAGTGATTAGTGAGGCACTTACTATTGAATTTTATTTTTGTTTTTTTGGAAGGTTTAAAGGCAGAAATGTGACACTTAGAATTTATAAAAGATTGTTTTTACAGATAGGTTTTTAGGGTTCTAGGCATAACATGGTTATGGCAACAAAGTGTGTATAACCTGGATATAACTATAAACATAACAGTTTAGTAGGTGATTTTTCATTACTTGTATGTATATAAGTGTACTCAGTGAGTGCTACAACTTCAGAATACCTGAACAACTGTCAGCAACCTATTGACTGGTACCTGCTGTTGGCAGGTAAATTTGCTTAATATTAGATGCCTTGTCCGGTTTTACTGGGCCTGATGAGAGAGACTCTCTACTAAGGCCACTATGTCATAGAAATGGACAGCCTTTTAGCTCTCTCACCATAATCATAAATTTATCGCCACTGAGTGCAGATGGTCCATAACCATGCATCACCATCAGACCCTTGCCGGACAGAACTCTGTAAGGGTCTTTTATCCTTCCTTTCTATCTCTCCCTCTTTCTCACTGGCTCTACACATCTCTCTCGCTCTTCATTCTCCACAGTGCTCCTGCTTTCTGCAAACTAAACAGATATGCTAGACTGCTGAAATTCATTTCCACTCCCAGCACTCGTGCAATTTAGCGCCAATGAAAATGAAAGCCGGGTGATGGATGGAGCCCCTGTAAAACAGGATTATGTAATCGGCAACTTGCTCCAGCCACCTTGCCCACAACAAGATTCAGCTGGGGAAGAACTATGAAATGAACGGTTGCGAAAGGCCTGACCCCTTCTATGTGGGTGTGTATGTGTTTTCTTGGCCGAAGGGCTGGCATTTTTCACTTCCAACTCTCTCTTCATCAGTACCCACTCAATCACTGCAGGCCAGCTGCCAGATTCCTACAGCTATCCTTTTAGCTGCACAGAGAACAGCTGATATGTCTTTTGGGGAGGGGGGGATTTACATTGAGATCAAATGTACAGTATGACATGTCATATTTGAGAATTTTAATGTTCACTTCATTCAACTTTCAAAAGGTTTACCATAGGAAACAATTTCAACAAATGAGATGCATTTTATAACTTGATTGCTTCTCGTTCTCGTTCTCTTATACATCAATGAGAATTATGGGGAGAAATTGCTCTCTAAAGTCTCAACATCTCAGATATTTCTCCTGAGAAAAATACCCATCTTTTTACCTAGTCTTTCCTTCTGTAGATTGTTCAGATTAGCACTCGAAAGTCAGAGATTCCAATATGATCTCAAACAAAAAACAAAGACCAAATTATCTGAGCTATTCTATATACATTTTGATAGCTGCATGCAACAGTCAATAATTGGCATTTTTCTCTTTTATAATTCTCCTAAGGAATTTTAAGGGAAACTTGTAAGACAAAGTTGATCATTAAATTAGACATATTTGAGAATTAAATTGTTTCCTGCGCTCTTAAAGAGCAACCTCTGTGAAGTAGAAGTATCACTTAGTTTTTATGTTAATGTTTTTTTACTGCTCTTGCTAAGATATTTTTAGTTAAATGCATTGCTTCTCTATTAGTTATCAAACAAGAATCACATCTCTGAGCAACTACTCCAAAACAGCATCACCAGCAAGGGCGTTTTTATCCCAGTGTGCTTCCTACCTGATAAAGAGGCGAGACCTGAACTTGATACCCATTGTTTAATTACCTGGGACAATTTAATGGCTCATCAGAAAATTTTGAAAAATGACTAGAGGCGAACTGATCCAAAAATATCCATAAATCCCAACCAGGGAGATGCTGGTTGGGTCTACAGGGTGTAATCTATAACTCTGACAGGTTGGATAAAGGAATAACAATTAAAATAATGAGGGATGATTAAGCTTTACATTAAATATTAAAACCTCCTGGGGGGGGTGGTCTTACACATGAACAGTGATAAACATCTGATATATGAATGAGTGTGTGTGTGTGAGGGGGGGGGGTCCATGTTTAGCACGGCTCTGTTTTCTCATGTTGTTTGTGTTAGCAACTGATAACTTCTAAAATGCTGAGATGTAGCAAGACTCATTTTAGCAGAGTGGCGCAAGACTGAAAACAAAACTGCGCCTGACTATGCCACCCTGAGAATTCCACCCAGGGAGTATGAAACACAAGATCTCAATTAATAAGGTCACACAGGTTTGCTTCACTAATGAAAGGCCAGATACATGGTACAAGTACAAAAAATAAGCTTTATTAAACATAAAATTAGAATAAAACACTTAATCGTAAAATGAGAACTGGCCTTAACCAGGAGTTGGTGCAAATAGCAGGACACACACACAACTGGAGTTATATGATATAATATATAAAATGTGATTTGACATAGCTGCAAGAACTGGGGCATACCAGCAGGGGCAGACTGCAAGGACCAGTGCACTGCATTCACCTGTGCACACGCACATGCTCTAAGACTAGATATCAGTGAAAAACACCACCACCACAAGCGGTAAAGAAAGCCAGCCTCCCTGCCTTTGCCACTCAGATCCTGCAACAAACACAACCGGGTTAAAAATTTAATAATCCAATCACATAACTCCATAGCATTGGAATATCCTCACTGAAACAGTTAAAACAGGCCAGGGACTCTTAAACATCAGAAATATTTCAAATATGTCCATTGCAGCCACAGGGTTCACGCAGCAAAGGCCATTAAATCAGAGGCCAGACAATTCTATGCCAGAGTGTTTCCGAGGCAATACAGATGGAACACTGCTCAAAATGGCACTACAATATGTGACAAACACAAAGGAAATAACCAAAACAAAATTGAAATAAAACTAAACAAAAACAAAACAAGCAATTGAAAAAACAAACAAACAAAACAGCAGTGTTGTACCAGGAGAAACACAAATGTAAATCCCAGTAGCTTTTTAGCCACGGGCCAGCCAGCCCACCTAAAAAAATTTTAATTTAAGGGGGGGGGGTTGACGCAGCACAAACAAATCAAGTGGTCTACATTATGCTTTACAACTGGGAAGGGGCAGTCAGAGCAATTACAGATACTGGGAAATGTCTTCAAGTCCACTACAATAGGTGAACGTGCATTAATGACGGCATTAAAACAAGTCAATAACTTAAATGCCTAAAAGCTCTCCAATGTCCCCATCCATTTCCTGGAAGGAAACAACAACAATGACGCTGCCATGAGGCTAACAGTGACGTATTTCCAGGTGGCATGTAGCAACCCTTAAATAGGCAAGCAGTGACTGTTTATAGGCTGTGACTAGTCATTGTCATGACAACATCAACAAGCCACTAATTCAGGGAGGGTTTAACCTACCCTGCCACATAATCATCAAACTTTAAAGACCCCCTGAAATCAAGTCTTTTAGTTCACGTGTTTGTTTTGAGAGCATATATATATATATATATATATATATCTCAATCATTGGCATAAAATTCACAGAAATCCATTTCACAAGTGAATTTGTCATTCAGATTTATTATGAGGGCTTGTTTAAGGACCCGTCAATTTACACCTGCGTCAGACATGCTTGTGTAGCGTCTCGGGTGCGTTGCGTCATAAACATAAAATGTTTAGGTCACTGTGTCAAGTTAAATATAGTTTAATATTCAATCTTTAAACACATCTTGAGATACCTTAGTTCGCTTTTGCACTCCTTCAAGTGTTTACGCAAGAACGTAACATGTCTGTGTTGCGCTGTCTGCTGGATGGTTGTTTTCTTCACTGTATAAACTGTGCGTTGCTCATACAGCTGAAATTTCAGTTGCTGCCCTCTGGAGAAAACAGGTGGTACTACTAGCTTGCATTTGTCAGGAATCTTCCTTATTACGGTCCGGTGCATTGCGATTAATTGCGTTAATTTTTTTAACGCATTATTTTTTGTTAAATTAATCGCACTGAATTAACGCATTAAATAGACAGAATATACACATAAATATATATACACTGGTCAACCACAACATTAAAACCACCTGCTTAATATTGTGTGGTCCCCCTCATGCTGCCAAAACAGTGCCAGCTCGCAACTCAGAATATCATTCTGAGATGTTATTCTTCTCACCACAATTGTACAGAGCAGATATCTGAGTTACCATTGACTTTGTCAGTTCGAACCATTCTGACCATTCTCTGTTGACCTCTCTCATCAATAAGCTGTTTTCATCAACAGAATTGCCACTCACAGGATTTGTTTTGTTTTGGCACCATTCGGAGTAAATTATAGAGACTGTTGTGCTTCAAAATTTCAGGAGATAAGCATTTACAGAAGTACTCAAACCAGTCCATCTGGGACCAACAATCATCCATGCAATTATCTAATAAGCCAATCGTGTCGAAGCAGTGTAGAGGGTAAGGGTCAGGAGCTTCAGATAAGGGTCAGGAGCTTCAGTTAATGTTCACATCAACCATCAGAATGGGACAAAATGTATCTCAGTGATTTGGACCGTGGCAGGATTGTTGGTGCCAGATGGGCTGGTTTGAGTGTTTCCGTAACTGCTGATCTTCTGGGATTTTCATGCACAACAGTCTCTAGAAGTTCCTCCGAATGGTGCCAAAAACTAAAACATCAAATGAGGGACAGTTCTCTGGATGCAAATGCCTTGTTTATGAGAGAGGTGAACAGAGAATGGCCAGACAACTGATAAAGTCTATACACTCACCTAAAGGATTATTAGGAACACCTGTTCAATTTCTCATTAATGCAATTATCTAATCAACCAATCACATGGCAGTTGCTTCAATGCATTTAGGGGTGTGGTCCTGGTCAAGACAATCTCCTGAACTCCAAACTGAATGTCAGAATGGGAAAGAAAGGTGATTTAAGCAATGTTGAGCGTGGCATGGTTGTTGGTGCCAGACGGGCCGGTCTGAGTATTTCACAATCTGCTCAGTTACTGGGATTTTCACGCACAACCATTTCTAGGGTTTACAAAGAATGGTGTGAAAAGGAAAAACATCCAGTATGCGGCAGTCCTGTGGGCTGAAAATGCCTTGTTGATGCTAGAGGTCAGAGGAGAATGGGCCGACTGATTCAAGCTGATAGAAGAGCAACTTTGCCTGAAATAACCACTCGTTACAACCGAGGTATGCAGCAAAGCATTTGTGAAGCCACAACACGCACAACCTTGAGGCGGATGGGCTACAACAGCAGAAGACCCCACCGGGTACCACTCATCTCCACTACAAATAGGAAAAAGAGGCTACAATTTACAAGAGCTCACCAAAATTGGACAGTTGAAGACTGGAAAAATTTTCCATATTATTATGGTGTTCCTAATAATCCTTTAAGTGAGTGTATATATATATATATATATATATATATATATATATATATATATATATATATATATATATATATATATATATAATAAAGTAAAAAGTCAAACAGCAAAAGTAAATATATATAAAGTCAAAGTAAATATATATATATATACATATATATATATATATATATATATATATATATATATATATATATATATATGTATATATATATATATATATATATATATATATATATATATATATATATATATATATACTGTATATACTAGTGTACTTATAAATGTTGAAAAAAATAACTTATATTCTTTCTCATATAGGAAAATGGAGAAAACATTTTTGTTACTACACTACATAGATTGTTGTCCAATCAAATGCTCTCTAGAATGAAAATAAAATTCCCCTCCACCAATAAACCCGTGGTTTATGACTGTGTAAAGCCTATTGGCTAAACAAAAAAGGGAGATGAGCCTTTCGATATGTCTCCTGTTATGATAGGAAATCCATCATCACAGAGACAGCTTCGCTCCTCAAATTATTTTATTGGGTATTTAATGTGTAAATTGTACCAGGTAATCCAGTTTATGATCATCCACACTCTTAATGTGTGTAATTGTTTGTATGTGTCCAAATTAATATTCAAGTGGCAAAACAGAGGTGTGCAACAAGAGGGCTGGGGTGGGGCTCAAACCTGTTA
This sequence comes from Xyrauchen texanus, assembly GCF_025860055.1. Lineage (NCBI taxonomy): Eukaryota > Metazoa > Chordata > Actinopteri > Cypriniformes > Catostomidae > Xyrauchen > Xyrauchen texanus. The sequence continues at coordinate 10,152,244 of NC_068315.1, read as the reverse complement.
TATGGAACAGCAATCACTGTTTCTAAATGGACTGAGAACAGAAATGCTTTAATAAAGTGGAAGCAGAACACCCACCTCCCAGACTACACCACACGTCTCACTAACCCGTGAAATCGAGTTCACCTCTGAGAATGGATGCACGCTTCATGCATCTTTCTTGTCCGTTTGACACACACATTAATGCACTGAATTACACACACTATTCCCTCATGGGAACTTCAGTTTCTTTTGTCTAGTCTGGGCTACACATGCAAGAGATGCCTGTCATATTTAGCTTTACTTCAATCATCCTTTATTTATCCAATGGAGTGCAGCTTTCCTTTTATGGAATTGCCTACTGTACATATAGTGTGCTATGTACAGTCTATCTTGCTCTGTGATTTCACCATGCCTTTCTTATATAGAAATGGCCAATATATCTGTCACAATGGCACAGTTTACAGTATGTAGTTCCAGCATTTGTGGAACAAAACCATGTATTGGCTTTCTATGACACAATCAGTTGCATTGCATTAGAAAATGAACCAAGCCATTTCAGTTCCAGTTATGTTTTATATGTAGTGTGTTTAATTCAAGTACACATTGTCTAGCAATAGCATACCTGGATATCTGTATTTCAATTTACTGACTCAGATGGTGTTATTTTGTGAAGTGTAGCAGGCAACCAGGAGCAAGACGACAGGAACAAATGAAGACGATGTGTAGAATGCAAGTTCAGTTTTTTTTACAAGATATGAATCCAAACAAACGTGGAATCCTAAGTAAAAACAAAACCTGAGACTTGACATAGATGGACTATCACAAGATCAATACATGACAAAGGACAATGGCAAACATGAGTGCTTACATACACAGACATGGGTAACAAACAAGACAACCAATCACAAGACTGAACTAATAACAAGACAATAACCACATGAACCAATGACGTAACAGAACTGATATAAATTAACAAGTCGCATGAAAAAAACAATGATAACAAAACACATGGAATAAGAGATGACCACATGAAGGAACGGAGATCACATGACATGGCAATGAAACAGGAAATAAACAATGAGGACCAAAGCAGAGCCGGCACAGGACCTGAAAACCAGACAACCAGGGCAGAGCCAGCTGGAGGCCAGGAGGCCAGGGTGGATCTGGCAGATGGCCAGGAGCATGGCCTGATGAGACAGTGTAGCATGGCGAGGCTGATAAGGCAGCATGGCATGCTGGACTCTCAGGAGGCATGGACGACACTTCAGGCACTGGCTCTGGGATGACTGAGGCAGGCACTGGCTTGTGAACCGTGGCTGGCACGGTGCTGGCTCGTGGACCGTGATGGGTGCGGGCGCTATGACAATGGACTCTGATGTGGTGGCTACTGTAGGAGTGCTGTCATACTCATCAGTTCCTTAAGTGAAGTTGGATCCATTCAGCAGCAGGACATAAATCAATTCCACCAAAGTCCATGTGATTTGGCCTTGAGGAAAACAAGACTTGATCCAGAACGGAAAATGTCCTTCAAAGCAACATCATTAAAGTTGACCCCGTTAGCCTCATTGACCAAATCACAAAAGTTCACTACAAAATCCTCTAGGGGACGATTGGGCTTGATTAGCCTGATTGTGCAGTGTGCAGAATCACGACCCGGCCTCGCCCTCCGCCTTGACACCTTGACAGTGTAACACATTCCATGTTTCTAATGCTACCAGTGATTTATATTTATATAATGTATACAATGGTGGCCAAAAGTTTGGAATAATGTACAGAGTTTGCTCTTATGGAAAGAAATTGGTACTTTTATTCACCAAAGTGACATTCAACTGATGACGAGGTATAGTCAGGACATCAGTTCCATTTTGTTGTTTTATTTATAATAGGATCAAATGGGTAGATTCAATTCAAATCAAACTTTATTGGCAAGATAATCTTAAGTGTTCATAGCCAATGCACTGTAAGACTATACATACATTGCATACAGATAAAACATAAAAAATTATATATTGCATATATTGAAATCTCAAAACTATTATTTTCTCTGGCTGCCGTTCAGTCTCTACTCTCTACAAGTACACCTGGCTGCAGCTTGCTGAAAATCCAGATCATTCAGTCTCTATCATGCACATGCTGGGTCTCGCACAGTTTTGCTTTTGAAACTGGTTCAGGGGACAGTAGTTGCGCATTTACAGGCGATGCAAAGAGCTACAACAGCTTGCCCAGATCCCTCGCGTGCCTGGTTCACCACTTAATTCGTTCAGTCTTCATTCTTTGTTCAGTAAATCCGCTGCTGTGTTTATAATACCCAGGACATGCATCACACATAATGAATAAGCATGCACTGCTCCACATAAGCAGTTTCTGTTCTTGGATGTGCAGTTGAGTCGATCGTGTGCCTCCTGAAAATGTATATAGCAATTTTAGTTACGAAAAGTGCAGAGAAAAAAAAAAACAATTAGTGAAATTCAACCGTTGTACAAAAGTACCTGGGTTTTTCTTGGCAGGCAGCAGATGTCCTAACCCCGCCCCCACCCAAATTGGAGTCTTTAAGGCTGAGAAGCCTGCCAGGAACAACAAGGACACCTTGACTGTGAAAACATCAACACAGATTTTAAGCACATACTGTATATGTGCATAGTACACACGATTAGCAAATTACGCCTACTGTTTGTCTGTGGACACCATCTATTGAAACTGCTTGTTTGTCTGTTTCTAATTTTGTAGTGTAATTGGTCATTCTAAAATTGTTCAGCTTGAAAGTGGTCACATGGATTAGTCCAGAATGTGTTGTGGGTTTCCAAGGTAAAGCACACACAGAATAAAAAATAAAGAGGTTTTATGGCTTTACACATCAAAGTCCTAGACCAACTAATTAAAAATCAGTCTGGCTGGAATTAAGCCATTCAACCATGTATGAATGACATTTCTCCACTAATGACTCAAAGTCACTTACTCAAGTTCTCACCAACCTGTTCAGGAAGAGTGTGCACATTTGCTATGGCAAGATAATTACGGCAGTTCCGTAATACAGTGATATAGGGTGGGATTCCAATGAAAACAGGATGACAGTCTTACTACCTCCAACCATGGCACGATTTCCACTTTAACAACTCACTAAATCCACACAGCTTCGGATTAATTATCATAAAATCTGGATTTCACCTGCCTCTATAAAGCTTGCACAGGTTGTTTTCCTAATTCTGAAAAAAAGCCATTGATGGTAAACCAACAGCGTTTCATGATGGGAGGCTTATCCAGCATCCTACCTGGCGCCTCCCTCTCCTTGATTTAAATGATACATTTTAACAACATACTTTACACCCTTGTTACTTTTTACTGTATATTTATGTTTTAGTAAATCAACTCAAACTAGAAATAAACCAAGCTGGTGTTGGTAATTATTCACTTGTTGTTGATTTTGTTTTGGTCCTTTATTTGCACCCTTTATGGTGGGCTGTATTTCATAACAATTTCCATCTCTCTCCCCCCACTCTCAGTCAATAGGAATATTTCCCTTTTTAGTATTCAATGTCCCTCATGTTCAATTTGCATAAGATATCCAAGTGTTCCATTTCCCAGAATCCTCACTGTTCAGCATAAATTGGGTGCATGTTGTGATGGAGTGACAATAGTAGGGTCAAAATGGAGATGTCTATTAGTTCTATATTAAATTTTTTCATCCAACAAATGCAATAACTAAACCAAGAAAAGACACAGCGACTCTGTAGTTACGAGGGCAGGTGGTAATGTGCAGCTGCAAATTGTGTTTCATGTTCATTTTAAGAAGGTTAATTTGAAGAATAGGCTTTATAGAATGAGGAGGTTTTGAATAGCAATGGCTAATCAGTGCGTGTCATTAACTGTCAAGCAAGGTCCAACATTATCTTTTTGTAACACCTGCCAATAGTGAGTGAATTGAGAAAGATTGCAGCTTGATATATATATATATACACACACACACACACTGGCGGCCAAATGTTTGGAATAATGTACAGATTTTGCTCTTATGGAAATAAATTGGTACTTTTATTCACCAAAGCGACATTCAACTGATCACAATTTATAGTCAGGACATTAATAACGTGAAATATTACTATTACGATTTGAATTTTTAAACTTCTTAAACTACTTCAAAGAGTTCTCATCAATAAATCCTCCAAGTGCAGCAATGACAGATTTGCAGATCCTTGGAATTCTAGCTATCAGTTTGTCTAGATATTCAGGTGACGTTTCACCCCACACGTTCTGTAGCACTTGCCATAGATGTGGCTGTCTTGTCGGGCAGTTCTCATGCACCTTACAGTCTAGATGATCCCACAAAGCTCAATGGGGTTAAGATCCATAACACTCTTTTCCACTTATCTGTTGTCCAATGTCTGTGTTTCTTTGCCCACTCTAACCTTTTCTTTTTGTTTTTCTGTTTTAAAAGTGTCTTTTTCTTTGCAATTCTTCCCAGAAGGCCTTCACTCAGGAAGGCAAGTTTTGGCAAGTTTATTTTTTTTTAACATTTATGGAGGGAGTCTTCTCTTCACTGTTGTACATGAAACTGATGTTGAGCGGGTAGAATTCAATGAAGCTGTCAGCTGAGGACATGTGAGGCGTCTATTTCTCAAACTAGAGACTCTGTTGTACTTCTCCTCTTGTTTAGTTGTACATCTGGCTTTCCACATCTCTGTCTGTCCTTGTTAGAGCCAGTTGTCCTTTGTCTTTGAAGACTGTAGTGTACACCTTTGTATGAAATCTTCAGGTTTCTTTGGAAATTTCAAGCATTTTATAGCCTTCATTCCTCAAAACAATGATTGACTGACAAGTTTCTAGAGAAAGCTGTTTCTTTTTTGCCACCTTTGACCTAACCGCACCTTATGACATGCCAGTGTATTGCATACTGTTGCAACTCAAAAACAAAACACAAAGACAATGTTAAGCTTCATTTAACAATCCAAATAGCTTTCAACTGTGTTTTATGTAATGGTTAGTGATTTTCTAGTACCAAATTAGCAATTTAGCATGATTCCTCAAGGATAATGTTTTGGAGTGGATGCTGGAAATGGGGCCTGTCTAGATTTGATGGTGCTATTTTTTACAGCACCATCATTGATCTGTTCAATGCCACTTTGGTGAATTAAAGTACCAATTTTCTTCCAAAGAGCAAAATCTGTACATTATTTCAAACATTTGGCTGACAGTGTAAATATTATTTGATTTGATATATTTTGGATTATTTTTAATTTTTTATATATAACATTTTTAAAGCACTGCTGATGTTGGGGATTATGATTCAACAGTACACTTTACGCTTATGTTGTATTTGTTGATGCATGAACATACAATTCTAGGGTTCAAATTAGGGTTCAAGAAATAACCATTCATATTTATACATGCATTTGTTCATTCTTAATGTAAATTTTTACATATAATATTGTTAATAGATTAGTGTGAGTATGTGTAGAGATTAGCATAAACAAAGTTTGCAAAAGCTTTTAAAGTAGGACTATTGTTCATTTTTCATGTTTATTCAATGTGTAATGTTAATGGATACACAACCTCATTTCAACACTAACATTACAATATTTAAAAAAGAAACATGAATTGATCTGATTTATTCATTATTCTTAATTTTATTCTGTATGACGTGAGAGCATTTATCTGATTTTCATTTCAAATGGAGCACTATGGTTTTATTTCTTTCTTTTTCTTTTTACTCTAAGTGATGATTCTGAGAGAAAATATGCCTGCAGCCTATTGTTGCTAGTAATGAACGCAACTTCCAGGCCTCTGATTTACAGGTATCAGGCTCTCTCATTTCAGTTAATTTTGTGGCTATTTTTTGTTATTTTAGCAGACAGCATGCTTCATATTTTAGGATAGACAGCATTAAGTTAAAGTGATTAAACTTCATCATTCACCTGAACAGTGCTCAATAATTTAGATACTTACCGGTATGTTAGCTGCGCTCTGTCCATGCACTGAATGAATGTGCATTCTTGAATGAGCGGGCTTTCCGCACCTTTACTTGTACAGTGCGTACAAGTAAATGTCAGTATTATGACCCATTTTAGGGGTGGCCCAGATTAGTCAAGAATAGTGCATTCGGGATTTATTATCGAATGCCAAATTCAGAAATCACTTGGGTGGCAATAAAATCAAATAATAATGAATAAATAAATGAATTAATTAAAATAAGCGGGCCAGGCCAAATCAGTCGCCAGGCCACCAAGACTTTGCCCGCCACTCCTGATGGTCAGTACGGGTCTGCTCTGCTGTCAAGTGTCCTCCTTATATACTTTCAGCCCATTTCTCTGTTTCCAAGGTCTCTTCATCATTCACTGCATGTGCCTTGTGTAGTTATAGCATTGCATTGTATTATTTATCTGCTGGCTTGGTTAAAGGCAGAGTCCCTAGTGTGGCCTGGCATTTGGGAATCCTCATTAACATTTGCAACATGTGGATCAGCGGGGCCTCTGGTAGTGCTGTCCGCTCCATGCTCTTAAATATCTCAAGTCTGCGAGGGCTGAAGCTGGTATTTACTACCTACCTACAGCTATATGATATAAAGATCATCAAGGGTGGCAATCACTCATGTTTCAGTTACATTCAATATTTGAATTGTGCAGAGACCCCTTCCCCCCCACATTTTTTTTTCTTCACTATATATTCATATAGCTATAAATTCATATATACACTTTTGATGCTTTTTTTCTCATGGGGGTCCCAAAACACTTTTTACATTATGTGTACATGCAAAATCAAATGTATACATTTTGTTTCAATTTAGCGTTTCAAATATGAATTATACACTTAAAAAAACATTAGCAATGTTCAAATAATATTAAATATGAACTCTTAAATGTAGCTCTGGAGATTAAAAAACTCCCCATACTGCCCATTCTGTGTTCATATCCCCAAATGGTTTACATGAATTTATAATTTTTTAATAAAGTAAAATTGCGACTCTATACCAGTGGATGTACAACAGGAACGGGGCCTCATTTGGTTCCATTTTAGTTGAATATCATCATGTCTCTCTGTGATCATTAAAAATCCCAGGACATATCTTGAAAAGAGTAGGGGTGTATCCCCTGTATCATGGCCAAATACCCCCATTTTCAATCATGGCTTCCTAATAATCCCCATTCATTAATTAGCTGTATCACTCTAGTCTCTCCTCTCCACCAATAGCTGGTGTGTGGTGTGCGTACTGGCGCACTATGGCTGCCGTAGCATCATCCAGGTGGATGCTGCACGCTGGTGGCGGTTGCGGAGAGTCCCCTTGTTCACTGTGTAAAACGCTTTGAGTGTAGTGTCAGAAAAGCGCTATATAAATGTAATGCTCTTTCATTCATATATTGACCTAGTATGAAAATCAAATTCCATCAGACTGTTCAAGTCTTAATATTTATGTCCAAGCTCTCTATTCAGGCTCCCTGAAGGAAGAGATGATGAGCTCCTGCCTGTCTGTAATTGAGAAGTGTTTGCAGGTCAGTGTGTGTGCCACTGTGCTCCGTTGTGTGTGAAAGGGGATATTTACTCTCTGAATGGGGGATGAATGGAGTTACAACTCTATTTACCAAAGCCTGTATAAGCTGCTCAACTAATCTGCTTCACAAAGCCAAGTCGAATCCAAAAGGATTCAGGCACAGAATTGCAAAGTTAAATTGTTCTTTTATGCTCTGCCTCTGTCCTGGCCAATTGTCTTTTTCTCCCCCCTTACAACCTGTTCTCATCCTCTTCTGAAAATATATAGAGCCCCCCACCCCCAAACATTTTTATCCTTCACACGTTATCCTTCACTTTTTTCCACACACAAGGAACTGATGGAAAACATTATACTGTATTCTGATCTTTAAAACATGTATTGCTAAATCAATTCAGCCTCAGTTTCTCACATGGAGTTGCTTCTCTAATGGAACATAAAGCTCTTTTGGCTGAAGGACTTTTATTTCTCTGTTTTGTATTTCATCATATTTTATTTATTTATTTAGCTGTTTGCTATTTATTTACAATGGTTCGCTTACTGCCAAAACAGTACAGTATTTAAAGCCATTGCTTTAGTTGCTTTTTTTAATCAGGTTTTTTTTGTTTTTGTGACATTACTGGCAGTTTTGAGTATTCTAATGACAATTTGTGTTCACAGGAAGTACAGTATAGGAACACAGAAGTTAGGCACAATAAGTCTCAGTAACCATTCACTTTCATTGCATCTTATTTTTATTTTATTTGTATTTTATTATTATGTATTATTATTATTATTATTTTACATAAAATTATGATTGCTTTGAGATATAGTCCTTGACGTTCAAAAGAATTATCCATTATGTGTTCAGCACAGATATGTATTTAATATATTTATTGCTATATACCAAGGACGGGGTGTGTGTGTGGGGTGGGGTGGGGTGGGGGGGGGGGGGGGGCGGCGTGAAGCATTTACATGTTTCCATTGATCATGGTATAAATATTGTGGGGGTTGTACTTGCTTGTTTTGATTATATGGGGATCCAATCCCCCTGGATTCTATGCCCCTGCTGTGTTTTAAAGCAAACTGCTGGGCAAATAGACTTTAGTGAGATGCTATTTTCTTTTTGCTTGCTAGTGATGGTTGTTTTATTGTTGTGTTGGTGTTTTTTTTCTGTGGCACACTTCAGTTCTTTGTTATTTATGCCTTTTTACTGTCCAAATAATTAATCAGCTCCGACACAACAGGAAAAGAAACAGCTTTTAATTACTTATGATGAAATAACAAATTATGTTGGCCTTGTTCCTAAAAATACTGGAGCCAGTGCATGGTAATTTATTACAGACAGAGAGAGAGAGAGACAGTGTGGGAGGCAGACATGGAGCTATGAGTTCTGTAGGGATGTAATCAATACACATGCTTTGTTCATGTGTGTGCGTGCATGCGTGTGTGTGTTGATGTGTGTCTTTGTAATTGCGTGAGATCTATTGCGATTCATCAATACCTGCCCTACAGGTTGAGTGTCAGTGTGCAATGGATACTCACATTCTTATGCACTTACATATCAACAAAAATAAATGCATAACACACCTAAAGCATCATCTGGTGTCTACATATAAATGAGTCGAAGGAATAGTTCACTCAAAAATGAAAATTCTGCCTTTTTTTTTTCACTTTCATACCTTTCCAATCCCATGTTAATTTCTTTCCTGCCTGATTTGAACACAAAAGTAGTTTGCCCAAGTTGCTGTTCTCCATACAAAAATTGTTTCTGGTCCCCATCCACTTTCATTGTATGGAAACCCGCAGCTTGGACATCATGCTAAATTTCTCAATTTGTGTTCCACAGGAGAAAGTAAGTTGTATGTGTTTGGAACATTTACATTTATTCATTTAGCAGACACTTTAATCCAAAAGTCACTTACGAATGATAACAACACAAATACAATCTATTGATCCAAAGGAGAACACAGTACAAATAGTGCTACATACTCAATTTCCTAAATGAACATGGAGCTCTTCTACTAATATTTAGAATAGACTTCACTCAAATCAAATACCTAGGCTCAAAGAGGCAGTGATGTACACAATTCAGTGCAAATATATATTGGCAATTTATTAAAAAAGACAAATGAACTCAAGCTTTTCTTAGTGGAAACTGATATATAATGGGATAAAAATAAATTGGAAAAAGGAATTGTCCTGCTACCCGGGCAGTGTATGTTTTAGAGGGCTCATCTGATTATGTTGGGGTTGAAACAGTGAAAATAGTTTCTCCACAGAAGAACAGTAGATCTTGTAGATCTTGGAACAATCATGACAGAATCACTTGGACAGGCTCGCCATCTTGAGTTCAATTAACCACGTGGAAGGAGAGACCACAGGAGATGAAGAAAAAAGCACATTTGCACATACAAATCACCATCAAACACTCAATAAAAACATGTTTTTTTTTCATACAATCTTAAAAAGAGACCTCCTTTTCTTTTATTATCTTCCATTGATTAGGATTAATAGGGTTTGATATGAATGATGTTCATGACAAAATATATGATAAAGATTTAACATGAAACTGTATCTGAATCCATTAATTTGAACAATATATTGTTTTACTTGATAATACTCATCAATAAAGTATTTTAACATGGGAATATTGTGATATTTAGTTTGATTAACATTATTAACCAAATCAATTTGGATCTATTTGATTCACACACAAAATGGCACTTGCAGCACGCATTTCAACACATATGGACATCATTATGTTCACACTGAATGGTTTTAAAGACTGGTTTTGTAAGGGTGTTATAGTATTTTGACAAAATAACAATGAATTAAAGGGGCAGTTCACCCAAAAAAGAAAATTCCCCATCATTCACTCACCTTCATGCCATCCCAGATGTTTATGACTTTCTTTTTCTTTCTTCTGCTGAACACAAATGAAGACTTTAAAGAATATATCAGCTCTGTATGTCCGTAGAATGCAAGTGAATGGTGATCAGACCTTTATAGCTCCAAAAATCACATAAAGGAAGCATAAAAGTATCCATATTAAAAAAAATGTCAGTGTTGTACCCTAAATCTCCACTTTCACTCTTACATTTGAAAATCAAATATGGTGCCTGTTTAGTTTCACTTTCACATCTGAAAGTGAAAGTAAAAGTGGTGATTTAGAGTAAAAAAAAAGACTTAAATATTGTTCTGGACTCACCCATACCTATCATATCACTTCTGAAGATATAGATTTAGCCGCTGGAGTCTTAGGCATTACTTTTATGTTTGCTATATGTGATTTTTGGAGGTACAAAGGTCTGATCACCATTCACTTTTATTGTACGGACCAACAGAGCTGAGACATTCTTTTGAAAATCTTTGTGTTATGCAGAAGAAAGAAAGTCATATACATATGGGATAGCAAAAGGGTGACAAAATTATGAGATTTAAAGGGTGAACTTAAAACACACCAGAGCTCCTTCGATGGATTACATCTTGGAAGCTTTAGAGCACACTGTAGTTTCAATGGATTTCATAAGAATGAAACAATATTTAGCGAAATATCAATGAAAATAACCTTTTTGCTTTGATATCTATGAGCTAGCAACTTCGCGTGGCAGCTCATAAAATCTCCGAACTATTAAGATGTGCAAGTGAACACTCTACAGGGTGTAAGGAGAACCACACCCATTTCACTTCAAATTAACCCTTTTTGGCAATGATTATATTGAATGGGTAAATGATAAGATAATTTTCGTTTGGGTGAACTGTCCTTATAAATTGATCATCATCTGTCTTTTGTTTTAATATTTCACTTTTATCAATTTGGCAGGAAGCACAATTTATTTTGAATTTCATGTAAAAGAGATTTTAAATACAATAAAATAAAAACATACCATAGCTGTGAATAAGACTGAATAAGCTGTGAATGTTTGTATTCATTGTTTTGCATGAGTTTGGTGGATGGACACAAATGCTCTCAGGGTTTTGTTGACATACAGAGACCTCTGTTTTTCACTGCCACCCCGTGATCCTGTTTTCAGGCAAGCGAAGCGAAATACCTTAGAAATGAATTCTCACCCTGTCGGTAGTGAACTGGATTTCCCTGAGGACTTCCTGCATCTCTTGTTTTCACGTCTACTCTTGACCACAGAGGGAAACTCTTAGAATGGAATTAGACACTTCCCCACAGAGATCTACTACCTATCTCAGAGATTTAGACACCAACATGCAGTGAGAGAGAGAGAATGAGAGAGAATGGGGTTGAGATGTGAGGAAAGAAAGGTTGAATGTAATTTTTTAAAGAGAAGGGAAGGATCAGAAGAGAGTCATGCAAAGGTAAATGGAAAATGAAGGGCTACAGAAGCACTCTGTGGCATGATTTGAAAGAGGCTCTGTCCAAAACCAAAGGCTGGCACCTTGTTTCTTAGTTAGTCAATGACTTTACATGCAGCGATTTTGTATTAAGCTTTCACCTAAGGAAATCACTGAAATCATTTTTTTTTATTAAAATGTTTATATTATAGCAATATCACATGAGCTAGAGTGCTGTATTGCCATATATCAGCACGGCTGTGATTCTGACACAGGTAATCACTGCTGTGCTGATTTAAGGCCACACAGCCAGGGGTTAAATTCAGTCGGTACTGTCTGGAACAGTGTTCTGGCACCTTCGATTCCAAAAAGAAAAATAAATGCTTGTTTGTCAATCAATTCCATTTGCAGCTTTTGTTTGATCTCTTTGACACATTCTGTCTATATTAAGCGAGTGCACTTGTTAAAAATATGTCAACTTCATTGTACTTCACTCTAGTCTGTTGCGGATGGTGGTGGTGCATATACGAGAGCAGCACAAGACAACGTGCCCCCGCATTCCGATTCGCATTCTGCTTATGTATCGCACCATGGTTCAATCTCCGTTTCATAGAAATAGCATTATATGGAAATAATAAACTGTTCACCCATTTCTTAGATCCACAGATATGCAGTAGCGAGTTTGCTTAGTTTATTAAAAAGCTAACTGGACTAGGTTTGAATCCAGAATCAGTCGCATCCAAAGCAACATCAACATAGATCAAATATCATACAGCTTCAGATCAAAACACTACTTGGGTTTGTTGAGTTTAACAACACTCGACACCTGCAATAGCATCGGCGGTCGTCAAACGATCTGTGGTCCAGTTCCGGAGGAGCTTGCATGTTTGAGCTTGTCATGGGCATAGTTCAGTAACACTCCTCTCCAAAACATGAACCAGCAACTTTTGGGTGAGCGAATTTTATTGCGTCTTATTCAATCAAATGTATTTATGCAAAAAGTTTAGCTGCTGGTTACAGACTTGTTAAAAATGTCAAAGCTGTTACAGAATTGATATCAGCTCATTTGCACAATCTTTTTTCACAAAAGATAAATCGATGATGAAAACCAAATTGTCACTGAACTTGCCTATGCTTAAATCCTGACAGTCTTTAGTTGTATACAGATGTGTGTCAGCGTTCACAATTCTGAACATCATCAAATCAGTTTGTTCACCGTTTCTTATGATTATTTATTATCTGCACACCTAGAGACCAACTTCAATAAACTGAAACCAGTTTGGCAAACTTGTCAACAGTTAAGACCAGCTTAGCCAGGATAAGAATGATCCTGCTAAGACAAGCTTGGCAAGGCTGAGAGACTAAATTAAACCAGCTAAGGCCAGCTTGGCCTGGCTGAGACACTAGGTTAAACAAGCTAAGACCAGCTTGGCCAGGCCGAAAGACCAAATAAATTAAACCAGCTAAGACCAGCTTGGCCAGGCTAAAAGACCAGGTTAAACCAACTAAGACCAGCTTGGCCAGACTGGGGGACAAAATTAAACTTGCTAAGACCAGCTTGGCCAGGCCCAGCCTTAATCAGAAAAAAACAGCTTGGCCAGGCTAAAGACCAGGTTTTATCAGCTAAATCAGAGACTATTTAGCAGGGACAGGCAACTTTTATTAAAATGAATGGGAGAAATTGGAAAGCCTAATGGTCAACGGATATAAAAAGGAAGTCCCACCTTACAGGTATAAGAGCCAATTACTTTTTATATACAGACATCACTTGTCAATCAACTCGAGAACGTGTAGTCTACGCACATTAGCTATACAAGTGTAATCTGAGGTAAAGGAGCACAATTTATGAAACCATTGTTGTAAGATTTGCTGCTGATTTTAAATATGTTCTTTGATCATAATCTTGGCCAACCATTTTGGAGATTTTGGACTTTCCCCGTTCAAATAGATAGAAGCTGCACTTGTATGCCACTTGTTTACACAGAAAATAGCTGCCCGGGAATTTTCTTGTGGACTGACTTGCTAAAAAGAATTTGCCATGTCCAGCTTGTCCCCGCTAGACCAGCCTAAATTAGCTAAAACCAGCAAGCCAACTTAGGCTTGTTTTTAAGATTTTTTAAAGATAATTTCAGCTGTTATTTGTTTTAGACAGACTTCACGGCACCATAATGATCTAATGATATTAAGCAAATTCGATTGAGATCCTGAAACAACCGTGCAAGTATTTAGTCAATACAACATTGTTTCTTGGTAGAAATTAGTTATCAATTGAAAAATAATGGGAAAAGTTGTCATTAGTAAATGAATTTGCTTCTTTATACAATGCTGCTTTCAAATCGACCTGATGAAGTCATCTAAGTAGACAACATAAGAAGCAATTGTTCTACCTCCATATGCTGCCTGCTGAAAGCTTTCAGCATTCAGAAAGAATGAGCTGAATGCAAGACAGAGACATTCAGTTGCAGTGATCAAGAGGGCTTTTTTCAATAAACACATTAGCTCTGTATTTCAGATTAATGTTAACAATTAAATGACACATAGGAACAACACTTTTATCAAGCCCTGTGGATATGGATGGGGCACTATGCATATTTAATCTAAATAGCCCACAATAGAGGCCATTACGGCCGTGTAATTATGGCAATGCTCTAACAGGGTCTTTTGAGCCGAGTGCTGCATTTGCTCTCTGGGGCCCCACGTTTGGTTCTTTACTGTATGTTTCTGCATCCAAAGTAAAGTTGCAACATTATCATCTTTCCCCATTTTCTTCTCGGCGTGGTCCTTTTCTTTCCTTACTCCTTTAGGTGAAGTGCTTTCTTGCTCGCCCAAATGTTTCTCTGAATAAGAATGGGATTTCAGGCCACCTGCTATCACATACACTCAGCCCGGTCTGCCTTAGGTCAGTCGATTTTAAATTAACAGTGACATCAGGCCAACTTCCTCTCCAGGTCAGACAAACAGAATGATTTATTTTTCTCATCCTCATATCATACTGAGCTCTGTCTAATCAGAAAGGGTTAACAGGACTCGATTTCCTCTGGAAAGGGTGCGGTGGTGTGTTTGCGGTTAATGTATGCCTTATGTGTTTGCGATCCATGTTTATGCATTCACATGAGGCCGAGGTGTGTAAAGAACCTCTTTTTTTGCTTTGTTTTCCATAACTATGGGTTGAAACACTGAAGCTTGTGTGTTTGTGTGTTTGTGTGTGCTCCATATGTTATGGCAGATCCACTTCAGTAGCAGCGTATCATGAAGCACGGTTGCATTCTTGCAGTTTCCAGTTGAGGATTTGGTGGTTTTGGTGAGGTTCTGAGCTTATCTGGACCCCGCAGGTTCCTTTACTGTGCCTCAATCCCCTTGCACATTATCATAACAAGGGCATACAAAAACAAAAGCAATTTAAGTCCAAAAAGTAAATGGGGAGCTCAACCTCTTTGTTATGGTTGACAGGGTTTCGCTCTTAATTCAAATGACATTTTTAACACCACTGTAATTTTGAGGCTTAAATTCTAAGCCACATGTCTCAAACTTGTTGTCTCTGTCTCTCTTCCGCAGGAATCAAACACCTGTGTGGTTACAGTGAGACCTCACCTCTGCTCAGCCACAGCTGTACATGGAGACCCCCAGCTGGGCAGGTAAGTGTGTGTTTGAGAAAGCCATGGCCTCCTTTAAGAGTCTCTGAGTGTGTGTCAGTGTATTGTTTGGGACCACTATACATGGGGAAAGCCATAATCTGGTTGTGCATGCTCATGCTGAGTGAGGTGGGCCCCACGTGATTAATGATATTTGCCTGGAGTCATCGAAAGCTGGATTTAAGTATTTTAGTATTTTAAGATTATTGAATTAATTAGAGTATTTTATAGTGTTTATAGTAAAAGTGATATATAAATATGTTTAAAATGTTCATATATGCTTCACACAGTTAATATATTTACCTACTTTGACATGTATAGTGGTTTCATTCAAGAATGGCCATAATCATTGTGACAGCACACAAAATCAGTAAATCAGTACATTGTAACATTGGCAGTGTTTCACTTATGTTTGTTACTTGTTGAGCTTTGATAACAGTGTACATTTTATTATCTACTCAAGCATATCAAAATGAACCTACAAATATGATTGAAATCACCCATGAGGTAGAAGAAGGAATCTTTTGCTGTAAATGTGGTTGCAGGAATGAATGGCAGTGCAAGCAAAGGTTTGATTGAAGTCAGAGTCTCACTCTTCAATTGTTGAGGTGGATTTCATATTTTTGAACAATTTATATCTACTGTCTCTCACTATATGTATATCATCCTCATCTGTTGTATGTCTCAATGTCATCATTATTTCCAGTATATCTGGAGTGTTTCCTCTTTGGATCAGTTACCTTACTAGAACCCTAGCCATTGAAATTACCTTATGCATGTAAACCATTGGCACATTGATGGGTTTTTGTTGTTTTTTTGTCACTGGTTGAAGTGCAAACTAACTATGGAGTTGTTGGTTGCAGTTTATTTTACAGTATATGCACTTTCAATATACTTGCAGTGTACTTAACCAAGAAGGTACTGAGTAATATTAGGTAACTACATGTACTAATATGGGTTAAGGTAAGGATTGGGTTTCCTAGTAATTAATTATTGTAGTTGTTGTTATTATTATATATTACTTAAATGTAGAAAAGTACTGTAAAATAAAGTGCTACAGAGTTGTTAGATAGCAATCATTGTGTGACCACATTGATAAATGTTTTATATATATATATATATATATATATATATATATATATATATATATATATAATTTAAAAATATCCCAAACGTCTTCACATCACAAAGAAATATCAATTTAAAATATACTAGCCTAAGACTAAACATCTGTGTTTATATTTTTATACATTAATAGGTCTACCAACTTACAGTATAAAAGTGCCATTTTATTGTGTTGTAACATCATAACAAAACACGGATAAAAAGAAACAAATGAAATGATTGTTATAATTACATGCAAATTTATTGTGAATCAGCTCGTGCAAATCCTGTCAGCTTTCTTAGCAATGAAAATCTTTCTGACAATACTGAAATGACTGTGTCAGTCATATGGGTCCTGTGTGCATGTGTCCTTTAGAGCTGTTCGTGAGGGTGTGTATCTTTAAAAGTGGAATGGAGAGGAGAGGGCCAGTGCAAGGGAGTGAGAGAGGAGTGGTTTAAGTAGTGCTGACGACAGGCCTTTGATTCTGAGCATGCCCATTAGAGGGAGCCATAAATCCTGGGCTCTCTGGACTGCCTGTGTCAGCAGTCCATGGAATGAATTGATATTAAACGCGACAAAAAGCCTCTTTAATTCTGCCTCCACCAGCCGCTCTCTCGTTCTCTCTCTCTCTCTCTCTCTCTCTCTCTGACTCTCCTTTCCTTCTCTCTGTCTCCCCCTGTTCTGGACGGTAATTGAAAAGAGGGAGAGAGAGAAAAACCGCAGTGAAGCCAAGCCTGTCATCATAAAAACATCTGCAATTACATCCACTCTATTCATTATTTATGAAAGTCATTAATTAAATATTACTCACAAATAGCAAAAGCGTTTTCTCCCTTTTTGCCCCCATGTTGTCTTTGAAATAGACACATTTTCTGCCAAACATCACACTATAGTATGCCGTAAATGTTTATGTTTAGGCATTAAGAACAATAGTTCTTAATACGTGCTGTGCCCAAGCCCTTTTCACCTGTCCCATGAACCCTTGAGGGCTCGAAATGGCCCTTATTTCCTGACAACAAATAAGGCGGAAATCTATGTTGTCACCGCAAGCCTTAGTGCTGAAATAGTTGAGATTCTTGGTTCTCTTTCAGGCAAATGGGATATTCGAAAATCGCCCCTTTTCTCATTTTTATTGCACTGTCAAAAAATAGCCCATAATGAGAGGAGGAAGTGCTGTCACAAGATGACATCACCCCCACACGATGTGCTAAAATGGTAAGCAGTGGGATTTCAGGTGCCAAATTGATAAGTTAGACCTGTTATTCCAAAATTGTAAAGATGAGGAACGATAGATACATCAAACGAGGAGTTCTGTGGCGTAACGCTCTTTTAAAACGAGCGGAATGACATTGTAAGTGGGGTGCTGAGCTGCTCTGAGCGCACCAACAAGCATCAGGTGCTGCTGTTGTAACTCTTTCACTTAGCGGGGCCCCTATGTGGAGGCTCTCAGCCCATATGAGGGGCCACTCTCACTATGCGGTAGTGATGGATTGAGTTGGGGAAAGCCATCATCTGGTTGTGCATGCTCATGCTGAGTGAGGTGGGCCCCACGTGATTAATGATATTTGCCTGGAGTCATCGAAAGCTGGATTTAAGTATTTCATATTTAAAGTAACATTTGTCTCTATTGTTCACAGCGAGAGAGACATTAGTCAAATTCAGCCACATCTCTGCAGATGGTGATTCTCCAACCCTCAGAGCACGCTGTATAACAGTGCGGTTGTCTGATTCTCGGTTCTACAAATTATTCATGCAATTTTTGCCCATTTTGTCTGATTATCTACAAATCTCTCTCACGACTGAGTTTATCATCCTGCCAAAATCATTTATTCTGCAGTAGTATTTCCGCTGTGTAAATGTTTGATGAATTGGTGTCATTATTCCTTTTTTTAAAGTGCAAATATATTCTGGTAAATATAGGGCTTTGTTTATTACACTAATTTCACAAAAAAAGCTTTCAAGTTTATTTCGATGTTAATTTATTAGGCCTAAAAACACATGAGTATCCAGTTTGGAACCTTCTCAAGCATACAGAAATTCTTCAAATATTGTGATGGATCACATTAAAAAATTATCAGTATCTCTATAGAGAGAGTTTTTTTAATTTTATTTCAATTCCTGAAGGAAATAGGGCAGGGCTGTGGAATATTTTATCCATCAAGAACTGATTATCCAAGTAACTTTGAAAAAAATAAAGGTGTTTCAAAGCAAGTGCAAATTATTATGAACCAATTAATAAATTGCAATAAGTTCAAGAATGAGTACAAACGGGTTCAAGTTCAACCTGGTCTCAAAACGAGTCATATTAATAAAACGAGATGACTCTTTTGCTCCTGTAGAAAAATAAATAACAATGAACAATGTTATGTTTTTGAAGGTTAACCCTAAACCTAACCATAAAGTCTAACTTCTTACCTAAACGGTAAACCTTGCCATGAATTTAAGAGAAGAATCACTGTCTACCATGGAAAAAAGAGAGACATTGGGGTTTGAAGGAGCGTTCTTACGATTTTTCCTTAGTTTGAACCCTAACTCTAAACCTAACCTTAAGTGGGGTAAAAATGTAATGTTAGAGGATAAAATACAACCTCCGAATCACGTTCATCATAAAGTATTACACCTTACCCAAACATGAATCCATTATGTTATTAAGAAAAACATTTGTGTACCACAGAATAAAGAAGACATTGGGGTTTAGAATGAGACGAGGAAAGCATAACGTGTTATTGACTTAGTCTTTTGTACTGCATAAATCAATGTGGAATGAGTAACCAGATTTATTCACAGATGTTTCCTTTCTTAAAGTAAAGTGATGGATAGAGGGCTAGCTACAATTTGAGTTTGGTAATGTAACTATTTGAAATTCTGTTTGTTGGTTAGTTAGTCTCTATTGGCACTTTTCCACTGCACGTTACGGTTTGACTCGACTCTACTCGCTTTACTTTTCTGAGCTTGCTTTCCACTGCTGTTTAGTGCTGCCTCAACATGGGTGGGTTTATATGCTGATCGTCATAGTTGCGCCACCTCTACTGCCGTGACATCATCTTAAACGCGACACAAAACAATAACATGACTGCTAGCTGTTGCTACTAGCTCATTGTGCTGCATTAAGCAGTTGTTGCATGGTGATTTTACTCAAGTGTAACAGTTAAATTGGCCTGGTTGTTTTAGAAGCAAGCTTTCCAGTAGCTGGTCAACTAAATAAAGTGAATCTTTCAAGCAGAGTATAGAGTTAACGTACCATCCTTCATCGTGGACTCCAGCCGGGCACTCTCCCTCCCATTGCTCTCCAATCTAGATAGCGTCCATTTGGTTTAACCACTTCCAATTTTCCTTTATGATTCTGTAGTCAATTTGTTTTTTTACTTTTCCCTTCACTGTTGGTAGGTCCGGTGGGAGCCTTCTCAGCTGTGCAGCCAACATCTGAGACACTTCCTGAAAGATTTTTTCATTTTGTTCATCGCTAATGAGAGGAACGTCGGCACCTCGTTTATTGACCATGGCGTGGTTTTTGCTCTGCCATTTCTTTTTACAATTCGAAATTCACATGAACAAATGATACTGCTATCACTGTTGCTAACTTTAAAACTAGCGGGTTGATGTCCCGTGTCGAAAATCCAGTGACGCTGGTAGTGACGATTCTCTCTGACCAATCAGTGATCTGCAGGGTTTTGACGTCACATTTAGTATCGGCTCGTCTCACTTGGAACCTCGACGAGGTGGTACTAAAAAAGTACCAGGTACCAGGTACTATGCAGAGTGGAAAAACCCCATAATGCGAGCAGAGTCGAATCGAGTTGTACCATGCAGTGGAAAAGCCCCATATGTAAATGTTTTTTGTATGACTTTGTATTGTAGTCATTCAGTACCTAACAATTTTGCCATCTACGTATTATTATGAGTTGTTCTGAGATTATCTTGGTATTTACAGCCAATTTTGATTTCATGCTGACTTTATGGCTTAAAAGAATATTTTACCCAAAAATGGTTAACCCAACTTTTGCCATAATGACTCAGTCGCAATTCAATTTCATAGTGTTTGATTTCCATCCAGTAAAAGTGAATAATGGCCGATCATTTTGCCTAACATCTTATTTTGCATTGAAGGAGCTTAGAGAAACATGAGGGTGATTAAATAATTAAAAAATTACATTTTCAGGTTTAACCATTCCTGTAAAGAAATCGTAAGTGTCATCTCAATTTTTTTGTTCTACATTCACAAGGTGAAGGTTCATTGACAGAATGGACAGAATGAGGAGAAATCCCTGGTGACAACTGAGTAATAAGATGAAATGATCGAGCTGGCTTGAGTCTGGCACTGGTACTTTGTAACTGAAAACGCTCTGAACTCAGCATTAATCTGACCATCTGATCCAAGACTAACAAAGATACTCAAGGTCAGGCAGTCACTTCTCTCTCTCTCTCTCACTCTAAAATAGCGTTCCTTAAATCGCATAGCAAAGCATAATTTGTGCACTGTGTTTCCTTCAGTTCACATCAATCACTCGCTTTAGATGGTCAAATAGAAAATGTACCAAAAAAATGTCCAAGCTTGACTGACACAAACAGACTTACCTTCTGAGCAGAGAATCAGATCTGGTCAGATACTTTGGGAACTCGATGGGTGAAAGAGCAAATATTGCACCTGGCTGCCTGGCCGCTCTGTTTCTTTATGTCTGCAGCTTCTACGGATCAGTCAATGCAAATCTAATTGCCAGAAACGCGTTCAATCCTAACTTGGTTACCTTGGTGGAGAGAGGCATGCACTGTATCCACTGCTGCCTGTTTGAGCTGTTTGTTTTAGGGCTAAATTGCGGTGGATAGGATGTGTGCATATGCACTATAAGGCAAACACACATTTGGAGTCACTCACAATCCAAACAAACACTTACTTGGGACTTCAAAGGACAGACCATTAAAATTCATGAATTAAAATGATGAGAACCAAGGGAAATATGCAAAAACTGAGCAGAAATGAAATGCCACCTAGAGTGCTAACTCAGTATTCACCCTTTTTAGTCGTGCTTGCTAAGGCATGCATCACTATTACTGTTGCCCATTCTTAAGGGTCTGGATTTTTCAAAAATCCTAAACCTAGTATTAAATTCTGGTGCACAAAGTGTCCCACACCATTTGTGCTATAGACATAAGTGATATCTCAAATCATGCTGTATATTGAGGAGAGGTGTGCTCTGATGTTTCTAAGCAATTGGAATTATAGTTTTCAAATGGCAGATGATAAAACTGGAAGAAAAGTCCCCTGGATTAACATAGGAGGCACTGAAGCCATATCTAGGGACCAGAATATCAGACACTTGGATGTGGTGGTGTAAAATCTCCTTTTTTTGTCCCACAGAAGAAAGAAAGGCATGCGGGTTTGGAATAAAATAATATTGAGTTAATGGTGACAGTTTTCATTTTTGGTTGTGCTGTTCCTTTAATGTAGTATCCTCCACTCATATGCTGTTTTATATGCCATTGTAAACACTATTGAGGGCAATCTCTTCAACTCTTTGAATATAAAGGGGCTTTTCTCTCATGCTCACCCTTACTAGTGCTCTTCAAATGAGGGCTTTCTAATCGTAATTACACCCGGGACTGTTTGGCTTGTATCAGCTCTTATCAGGAGCCCCTCTGGCCAAATCACAGGAATCACATCGGAATCGCAATGACACGCCTTTAATTCAATATTTTTGATGTTTTAAAATGCTTGTAGGACAGGGTTGGGAGTTCTTTGAAGATTGGTGACATGACATTGAAAGATGTTTCTCTGTCAATCACTGTGAGGAGGTGCAAGCTGAGTTAATCTTAGCTTGCATGCTATTTCCTGTCATGATTGCGATGTGGTTGACATACCATGATAAGTAGCCTATGATACATTAGTCCATGATCATTTTATTAGTAGCTGCAACGTTATAGCCAGGATTACTCAATATTTACGAGGTTTTATTGCCTAATGCCAAGATTTAGTATCATTATATTAAAAGCCTAGTTCCACCCAAAATGTTGTCTTTATTTATTTACCCTCATGTTGTTCCAAACCCATATGGCTTACTTTCCTCAGTGGAACACAAAATGGGATTTTAGGCAGTGTTAGTCTCAGTCCCCATTTACTTTCAAAGGATCTTTTTCGTTACCCATACAATGAAAGTGAATGTGGAATGAGGCTGCCATTCTACCAAAAATATCCTTTTGCGTTCCACATAAGAAAGAAAGTTAAACAGGTTTGGAACCACATGAGCAAAATATTACATCATTTTATTTATTGTGGAATTATCACTTTAATAAATGTATACAGATAAGTATGGAGGTTAAACCCACCTGTAGTTTTAGTGATTTGTGATGTTTCTTGCAGAAATGTACTGGGCTTTTTCTACTTTCACAACCTGTCACAGTAATAGGATTAGTCTAAGCTATGTGTTTCCTTTTAGTTAATTTTCTCTCAGCTCTTAGAGATGTTTTTCCACTAGTTCCTCATAAAAAATTAACAGAAAAAAAAAGAAACGTAATGATAATCACATAGAAGTGTTGCATTATTAAATCTGCAATGCCTGAGTGTTTGGAGAGTGCTGAGGGTGAAAGTACTCATCACACTGATTTGAGGCCTCTCAATGGAGGAACTGGGTGTTGTTTATGAGGATAATGAGCCTTTCATCTCGCCCAAGACTGCGTACAATGGGCTCATTACAATTAAAATGGCTGAAAAGCAGGCCTAGCTGAAGCACGGAATGAGCATGATGAGAATTCAGTGGGAACGTTTGGAGAAATGGTGTATTAACTGGCCAGGAAGTAATTTTTAACCCTAGTGGCAGCTGAATTATGTTCCATTACTGAATTGGACCTAATGCTTTTGCTGCCAAACGCATTGCTCTTGAAGCTCCCTTCAGGCAGAGTGGTGGTAATGTCCACACTATTGCAAAATATCTACTGAAACAGCTTTTTTTCTTCTTCCAGTTGGAATTTTCCTGAGGAATACAGTTTCAATGGATTTTTGGCAGAATCAAGATTTTGGCATGTATGTGAACACTCCAAATTAACTCAGTTGTCCATAGCTCCAGCATGGTTTCTTTAAAATGTGCTTTTTTAATGTAAAAAATTTGAATTTGCTTAATTCCAAATATGTTTGCAGGAGAGAACAACAAAGTCCAATTTGTTTCCTATGAAGGCAAAATAATTTTACAGATAATTTCTATACAATTAAAGACAGAACAACCGTGAGCTCAGAGTTTGTTAAACAATGGTATATGCTTTTGCTGCAGCCATCAGTTTGACTTATTTTAAACGTAACATTTTAACTTCACTTGAATAGCAAAATTTCTGATGAAGAGCTAAACTACCTGTGAATCCTGAAGAGGAAAATCAACTTATTAGAGAATCTCTGCAAACCTACAATAGCAAATGAGATCAGCAGCAAATAACACTTAGAACCTAGATGTCTGAAAAAGTGGACAGGTGTTGTTGTGCTCTATTATTACAGGACTCTCTGGAATTCTTGATTCGGATTGGTCTATCTCAACATTCCATTGTGAAATATTTTGGAATAATGACCATTGTCTGTAGCAATGCTGTTTAACTGATTGCTCGTCTGGGCACTTTATGTTTCCCACATACCTATGCTCGTCTCTCAGATCACTCTGCGGCTTCTACAATCAAACTAGTCAAATCATTTCAACTAGCATTGATATTTCATGTCCAATTATTTATTGATTTGATTATTAAGCATTTATTTAGTAATTAGCTATGTATATAAGCTTCGTGTCACTGTTTTTATTTTGTGATAATGAAAATCTGCGACACAGTTTGTGGACAGAGCCACGACTATTCGACATAGGACCAACATGTCAACTACTGGCAAGTAGTCAGTGCAACCCATAATTATACAGACATAAACTGAAATTTTTAAAGGAGTCTAAAATGTAATAAAGATGTAATATAAGTCTCAGGTGTCCCCAGAATGTGTCTGTGAAGTTTCAGCTTAAAATACTCAAAATACATTTATTACACCATGCTGTAAATGTCTCTTTATGGGTGGAATAAAAAACACACTATTTTCGTGTGTGTCTCTTTAAATGCAAATTAGCTGCTACATGAAGAGTCTTATATTCATTTGTACAGCCAACAACAGAACACTTATGACGCTTACGAATCTGAGACATTATTGTTCTCACTGTATCTGCTCCAGTGCGGGAAAAAATGGCGGACTGTTTGTAGATCACTCAGGGGAGGATCTATGAAAATAGGGTGGAGTCTGTCACCAGTCGTGGGCAAAACCATTCATTTTGACACACTGTTTTTTATTAATAGATATAGAAGAAAGAGGAGTGGGTGGACTTTTAACATTGTAGTGTTGTTGTGTACACACTGCCGACTCACATTTATGTACAAACACCATGTAAAATTGAATTTTGCATAATAGGTCCCCTTTAAATTGACTTGTCCTCTAAAAAAGGTCTCTGAACTTCTGATGAGCTTCTAGGTTGACCAGAGAGGCCCAATTCTGCTATTTGTATGCATCACTGTCTACAGGCTATAAAAGAATAATGCCGTTATTGATTTGAGCATTTCAGCTCATATGTTTCCACCTCGCCCCGCTCGGCTCCTCAGATTAATTTTTGAATCTTCGATTCATGGACGCATCTTATAATGAATAGAGGTGATTCATGTCATTGCTTTTAAATGCTTAAATTGATATGGTTCCCCACTGGTTGATAGCGCAACATTGGCGTGCAGTCTGCGTCAGCAGTTATGTCTAACAGAAATAGGTATTGATCGTCTTTAAGTGCTGCATTTTCTTTTCTCTTTTTTAATTTAATACTGCTTTCTTTTTATAGCATTATGGTGGATTTGCATAAATCTTTCTTCCAGTGTTTATAAGTTACATTGTTGCAAATCACTTTAGGTAATAAACTACATTTACGTTTCCCATAATGTGCTTTGCATTAATCCAACTTTTAATGTCAAACTTTACAGATGTAACAGAAGATTGAAATTACAACTGAAAGTGTTCTTTAAAAAAAAATGAACAGTCCTGGGGTGAGAATTATAGACCAGTTTTACACACCTAATTTTTCCTACTTGGTCTGGAAGAGAAAAAGAGTGCTGTGGTAGCCTTCTGTTGGATGAGGTGTAGCCGCACTGTAATCTGTTCTTCATTTTCACTTCATTTTTCTCCAAAGTGACATCTACTGTCCAGCAGGTGGTACCAAACATTTATCTATCCCCTCTCCCACACCATCCAGCCTTCAGAAAATTTAGACACCCCAAACAATGGGCTCTCCAGAGACACTTGTAGTCTGCAACACACAAGTAAACACACGGCACTGATCCAGATGAAAGGAAATGACAAACTGAGGTGTTTTAAACACAAAAGTTTCTGAGTTTACAGTTTTGTTTTGTTTTGTTTTGTTTTTCCTCCACTGAGTTGCTGACATTTTCAAATCGCTTTCTCTCCACTTTGTCTACGACTCGACATTCCCTCAGTGTCATGCATCGTTTCAATCAAACACTGTAAAATGTTGGGGCTGGTCGTTAATCCTCCTCTCACCCATTTAATGGTCGCTGCAAAAATGGAGTCGTAAAATAGAAAGCGGAAAGTGGAGAGAGGAGAGAAGGACCCTGGTAGTGGGGAGGGGGTGGAATTTGCTTCCAGCATTACCATGAAGCTCCATCACAGATGGCCTTATAGGATGCCCATGAACTTATGAAGTTGCCTGTTTGAATCAATTTCAGGATATCTGATTGGTGAGGGAGAGGTGTGACGTTGCACACAAAGTCTGCACGAAAACTACAGACATTTCCTTAAAGAGAAAGGGATGTTGTAGCCTATAGGACAAGGATCTAGGATGGTCGCTAAACTCTGCATTATTCCATGAACTATAACTATTGTGCAAACTATAACTATAATAGCTATGGGCTGGTTTAAAGTTTTTATTTTTTTTCTGTGGGGCTGACTGCAAGTCCAGCTGGTTGACTAGAAAAACACCATCTTTGCCAGACTGAGACCAGGTACACCAGCTAAAACCAGCTAAGACCAGTAAACTACCTTCGGCTGGTTTAGGAGGTTTTTCAGCAGAGCAGGTTGGTCCAGATGGACTCTCCCTGTAATAAAAGCATCATAACACATTTTAGAATAAAGCCTCAGCTAAATATTAATTAGTAAATTAGTTGAAAAAGCAGGGTGGCTGGCTAAGGAAAGGATTTGTAAGAAAGAGGGTGAGAGTGCTACTCTCCAAACTCTACAGTGTGCCAGCTTACGGCCTGATAGTGCTGCAGTGGTTCTAATTTTGTAACCCGCTTCATTCTCTCAGCACTGTTGCTGTGATAACTTCATCGCTAAACAATTAAAAGCTCGCCTTCCATTTTCGCACGTGTCGGCACAAGAAGAGATGTGTGGCATATTTATGTATGTGGGGACTGCAGCCAGCGATGCATGTAATGCAGATGATGCGAGTGGATTGCAATAGAACTGTCTGAGAGCTGAGACTGTTTGCGGAACATTTGTACATGCGAGAGGCTTTTGATGTCGCATTTTGAAAACACATGTTAAGGCTTATTATAGCGCTGTTCATCAGCCCTTCACTTGTATATTGCACTGGGCATGGGCACTGAGGAGGAGTCATCTACCCTACAGAAAGTGTGCACCCTCTATCCACATTCCCCCATTCATCATGTTGACACCAGCACAGCTACTTTTGTGAAATGGAGAAAAATGGTTAAGTCAGCTCTTTCCCTGAGCCTCTTGCAATTATGCGTGTGTGTTTATACTGTATACACTGTATATGTGTGTGCATGTTTTTGGGTGCACGCACGCACACCCTTGCAATGTTGTGCTTGTATGAGGAGTTTGCACATTTGATGAGCATTGGCTGTTGTGATTTAAATATGACGTACAAGACAATAATTATTTTTACACACTGAAAGAAATTTATTTCAATGTAATTTGCTTTGCTGAATTATGCAGTGTACATTCAAGCTACTTCAAAAGTGCATTTTGAAATTCAAATTAAACATTTAAAGAATAAGTCCCCCCAAAAAAGAAAATTCTGAGAGTTTTTACTAAACCTTCTCGTCGTTCTAAACCTGTATGATTTTTTTATCTTTAGCGGAACAAAAAAGGATGCATTCTGAAGCTTTCAAGCTTAAAAGATTACACAGAAGCACCATTAAAGTATCATAAAAAGGGATCTATATGATCTGTACGCTATCCTCTGAAGTCACATGACAGCTTTGTAGAGAAATCTTGTACTTGCATGGAAAGAGTGGCTAGTGCAGTCTTCAGTGTTTCTCCTTGTGTGTACAACGGTAGAAAAATACATACAGTGCAGGTGAGTAAATGCTGATAGAATTTTACATTTTGGGGTGAACTATCTCTTCTACATGACATGAAGTGACACATACACATGATTTTTTAAATGACATTTTTTTTTTTGCCAGCTAAATTTGATCAAGGCTGCTCACACCATCTGTATTAGCGGACTGGAAATATAATCTGATGGAATGGAGAGAGAATGGTGTGGTTAAGCGGTTAATAGTCTTTCT
The DNA here is from genome assembly GCF_025860055.1 of Xyrauchen texanus. Taxonomy (NCBI): domain Eukaryota; kingdom Metazoa; phylum Chordata; class Actinopteri; order Cypriniformes; family Catostomidae; genus Xyrauchen; species Xyrauchen texanus. Next base: position 10,124,226 of record NC_068315.1, on the reverse strand, counting down.
CGTAAATGCGAAATTCATGAGAAGGAAGAAGATTCAATCTTACATATGCAAGCGACTACATTTTACCCCTAACAAGTCATAATAAGTGCATGGAGACTTTGTAAAATTGTCAAATTGCAAAAAGCAAAGTGTAGAACTGGTTTCAAAATGTGACCCAAACCTTGTGGTAACCTGATACTGAAATTGTGTGTCAAGCTCTCTTTCTCCCTTTGTCACTCCCTGTCTCGCTTCCTGTTTAGCAATATTCTCAACTCATATTGAGATTTGTATCAGTTTCTCAATCTACCGTCTGATTGAAATCTGAGGAGAACATTAACATACAAGGTCTGTCACACACTCTAGAAGACACAAATAAATGAGCAGATTTCCATTTCCTCACGTCACCTTCATTTATGCCTAGTGCTTCTCAAAATGGACAGATTTTCCTCTTCTTCTTCTTCCATTTGGTATTTCCAAACAATTTTCAACTGTACCTGGCTAAGAATACCAAATATAGCAATGCAATTTTTCTCAGTACTTACAGTCAATGTTACAAATATGTTCACAAATTTAAACTGCTTTACATCCTCTCTCTACAATTTGCTGACAATTTGTTTGTTATGTGTCCGTGCACTTGTGTGTGTGCGTACGTGCGTGCACGTGCGTTAAAGAGACAATGATAGAGCCATGAAGCAATTACACCTCTTTTCCTTTGTGATTGTTATCTTATGGGCTGTTGATTAGTCTTTGTTAGAAATATTTAATCTTCATTAAAGATTTAAAGAGAGACAAGTCACTTGAGAAATTCAGAAATTAAATATTTAATGAGTTAATTCCTATCTTTGGCTCACACCTTTAACCAGAGCTCAGTGTGTTCTCATTGTCATTAGTGATCGGAGGTCATTTTAAAACCTTTTACAGAGTAGGACATTAAAATGGATCACAGCTCATTTTTCTTGTCCACTGCTAGCACTGAACCGGCATGTCAGACTCTGAACTTTTAAAGTCTCATTTTTTAAGGTTAAATCAGCTAATTATGGTACCAATCATTTTTACCCTGAAGATTTTCAAATTCAAATTGGGCTGAAACAAAATATTTAAGTGGAAAGATTTTGTGCTGAATGTCCATATTTTGACATAACTTCTGAAAAAAATGTATTTGGAATGTAGCCAAATAGGAGCGACAACCGCATGCATGCAAGAGTGAATAGCCTAAAATATTGTTCTGTGTGTGTACTCAATATAGTGGTCCTTCCTGGAATTGTGATGATGGGCATAGTGATAACCATAAAGCTTTGGCATCTCGCAGCTGTAAACAAGAAGCACAGTTAAAGGAATATTCCAGTTTCAATACCAGTTCAGCTCAGTCGACAGCTTTCTTTTGCAGAATATTGATTAATTTGGACTTGCCCCTCGTTTAAAAAAATTATAATAATACAATTAAAATAATTGGGTTATACTGAGGAATTTACAATGTACGTTAAAATCTTTACTTTTTCAAAAGTATAGCCACATGACAAACAGTATGTTTGTAAACAGGATTTAGTGTTATAAAATCACTTACTAAACTTTTCTGTGTAAAGTTATATCCAACAAACCCTGAAATCCTGAAATGACTCTAACAATGCTATAAAAACTATACAGCTCAAATAATATGTGAGTTTTTACAAAATTATAAGCTTCACATATCTGCCTTTAAACCCTCCAAACATTGGCCCCATTCACTTACATTATAAGTACTTCACTGTAACCACTTTTTAAATAAAAGGGAGATGAGTCAAAATCTATTTTTGTGGTAATCAACATTATGCCACAAATTCTGTCAATTGAGCTTAACATGTGTTACAATTACAAGATTCATTTAATCCCATTCTGTACACACAGATTGTTTATTATTTATGAGAGTTATAACTAAATTCTACAACTTAAGTCACTCCCAAAAAATTCTGGCAGTTAACAATATTTTTCTTTATTCCACATTGTGTTTTGTGCTTCGGTATTTGAAAATCGCCTGCCCTGCATTAGTGGTCTTCTGAAGCAATATGATAACTTTGACGCAATGAGGTTTAATATTAACGGCATAGCTGCCATATTTTATTTTATCGCTTTATTAAAGATTTGGTTTGCTTTGAAAGTGAATATTGACTTTAATTTGTTCTGTTTATCACAGAAAGGGGCCGTATTACTTAAGAAATCATGGAATATCATTCACAAGTCGATAAATTTTGCTGTGGTTTAAACCCTGTGAAGACTTGTGCTCCACAGAAAAAAGAAAGTCATACTAATTTGGACATTAGTGTGAGTAAATGACAGATATATATATATATTAGTTACCGATGCAATTGTAGAAAGTCACTATTCACAGTCAGCAGTGGATAATTGAATCCATGATTGAAAGTGTCTAATAACAGGATGTTTACTGATATTAAGTGAGTTGTATTCGGCTGGTCCTAACATCCTAACATGGCTGCCCCCAAGAGGGGCAAAAACAGCTTAAATAACTTTACCTATATGACTGGAGTCTTCAACTAATGTGAGCAATCATGATTTTACACATAGGTTTCAAAATTAAACTTAATATCTTTATAATTAAAACTTTAAAATGCACCTTAAACTACTGCCATTCATGTTTATTTTTTACTGCCTCGAGACAGCAAAGCATTACTTTGGTTATCACTGTGTCCATTGCAGTTAAGGGAGTGACTGCATACACACCTGGAAAATGTATTAAGCGGATTCACTACCACATTTAAATGCCACTGTCATTCCCAAAACTTTGCAGCGTGTTCGTGGCCCATGAGAGTTGAGTGATGGGTAGATATTGTACCTCACTACTGAAGTTCTGCTTAGTTGCTCAACTGTTTGCTGACACCATGTGTTCACACACACAGGTTTATTGTGCCTCACACTGGTATTGAGAGGTGTCCATGAGTGGAAAGATGGCCCACTTGCACACTCTGGCACTGTGAGCGAGACTGAGGAGCTCAGACTCCCTCCGTGTCACACAGAATTTGTCACATTTCAGTGAAGTGAACCAGGAAATTTGCTGGGCCATTGCTCAGGAGAAGAGGCAAAAGTGAGATAGGCCCTGATGATAGAGAGGGTGTGTGTGTGTGTGTGAGAGAGAGAGAGAAAGAGAGAGAGAGAGAGAGAGAGAGATAGAGAGAGAGAGAGAGAGAGAGATTGGTAGAGGCAATAGGTTCCATCTGACATTTGTTAAATTGTCCTCTTTACAGTTTGGCACCATAAGGACATTTGAACTCATAGGTGGTGGCTACATGTGGACTGCAATCCTGCCTCCAGGGTGACCACTCCACAAGTGAAAAATGCCCCATATTAGCCATAGGGATAGGTCATGATGGTCAATTAGCAAGGTTGACTAGTTTAACTATATTGTCTCTAAAATACTTTATTACTTTTTTATGTTTTTTATCTGCAGTGCTGTAATTAGCTTGTAGGCATCATGCTTTCTTTAGCACATAGACAGGTAGGATGGTAGCACATTAAAGCACTTGTGTAGTGTTTTTAAATTCCTTCCCTTTTAAAAAACTGTCGCTAAAGCCACACACATTCAGAAGGATGTCTTTGGCCATTGTGACACGTCTCACACACGCTGTTGTTTTAAGCATTGTGTTTTGAAGATGGCATGTCATGTTGAAAATAATACAACTTTTGAAAACTCTCAAGAATCTGCTCCATTCCATTGCAACCCATCTAGCTGTATCCAATAAGTAGCCAAATTTGTAAAATAGACAATCTGTGAAAAGTGCATTGCAGTTTTATCTTCTTATGGTTTTTTTGTCTCACGTAACTGTCAGCGGTAATAAATTACATTTCCATTGAAATACTATGCTTAAAAAGTGCATTTAATAAAAACAAATATTTAAACATATCAAGACCTGCATCGAAAAATGATAATGGGCCATAAATAAATAGTAATGACATTTATTCATTTTATGATTCTATATACTGTATATTTGTATATATATTTTGTAACTTTTCATGCCAGTGACACTAGATGGCACATACAGGAAAGTGCACCATTTATATGCTGGCAAGTATTTTTATTATTATTATTATTATTATTATTATTATTATTATTATTAATATTTATGTATTTATTTTTAACATGATGTACTTTTATAAATGTAAATCAGTTTGCATTTTTATTCCAAACGTTACTCCTTACATTTCACCTAAGTTTTTCAACAATAAAATATATAGTAATGCGTAAATTGTAACTTTTTGCCCATTTATGCTATAACTAGTCTAAGTTTTAACTTATATAAAAGAAACACTTTTGGCCATCAGGAAGGGAAGGCTTCTGGCCAGTTGCTGTTGTCACTGGCAGAGCTGGATGAGGAAAAGGCCTCCATTGTGGATGGGAGGCCTATTGACCAGGCCTGTTAGAGGAAGCTGCACATGTTCATTTAGCTGGTCGCCCACTCCTGGGAGGCCATTGATCGACTCAGAGTGAGACTGTAATCTGTGTGATTGTAACATTGAGAGGGGTTTCAACGGAGCAGAGCCACATTTTATTGCAGATGGTGAGGACTCTGGGGAGGGGATTGGGGTCTCAGGGGCACTAGAGAAGATGGAGAATGTGGGGGGCTCTTAAAACGAGCTGAGGGTGAGTTGTTAAGTCAATGATTACTTGCCGGCTGAGATTACAGGGGTGTGCAGATAACATGGCAAGTGCTTTCTCTCAGTGTGTATGTGTATGTTCTTGTGTGGTCTGCTCTTACTCTTTTAACCTCTAATGCATTAATTAAATCCCAGAGGCAAAAAAAACAAAACAAAAACATCTTAAAGTAAAATAATTTGAATTTTTCCAATATTATACACATCTGTACAATACAGTAAAAGATAAGGTATTCCAGATCACCACTTTTGCCACCATGTTGAATTTATGTTGTAATTAAAGGGAAAAAAAACACAATGACATATAAGGACGATAAGTCATATTAAATTATGATTAGGGTCAAAGGTAATAACCCATGGTGGATTCAGTGTAACATCACACCTGAATTGTCAAAAATGGCATTTACAGATCTGTCTTTTGCAGAGTATGCCATGCCTCAGAGGGTTAAATACCCCATAAAATTGGTCCATGTCTAATATTTTTAGGGTAAGCTATGTGCTACTGTATTTCTAAAAGTTGACCAAATTTAACCGATAATCACATTTTAAATGTAGTCTTTCTCTTTTGGGAAAATGGACCAAAAAGATGTATGACTTATCTTGCAAAAACTCTCTAGAATAAGAATATCTCTCCCCCTAATACCACCTGCCACTGACTAGCAAGTAACAAATTATGGACAATATCTGTCATAACTAAAGCCTATTGGCTATTTTAAAAAAGGGACAAGCCCTTAGATATGTTCTGTCCAAGCTTCCTGGAAAGAAAAGTGGTCTTGTCAATGATTTCCAGGGGACCTGTCCTTGACTTTCGTCTGGCACTCACATTCTACGCCTTAGTTCCCACTGCTTTCCATTAGTCAAACAATAGCACTACCATTATGGGATGAACAGAGCCTCTAGTTGTATTTCCTCTGCAAGTGAAACTGACATGTTTGCTAAATGCCACAGAGGTGTTAGAAGAGGGACTTAAAAGGCAGTATCATAATTTCAAGCTTTAACAAAACAAATTGCATTAACGTTGCTGGCCAGCCCTAATGGTGCAGGCTGGAGATGCAGTGCTTGTTTTAGCTTTAAATTGCACTCAGCAGGGAGTCCCTAGGGCTTTTGGCCATTTACACTCCTAATGAGTTATTGGGCACCCAAGAACAGTGGCTCTAATTGCTTTGGCTTTTTCACTCCAGTCGTCCAAACTGGAGACATTAGCTTGAGTAAGATGACAGAAAATAAAGGAAAACCAGGAAAAGAAGAGAGCTGTTGATGCCTTGATCACTTTGGTTCACTGTCAGGTAGAAGGTAAGTGAAGTGGTCTAACTTTGCAGGGCCCCATTCATTGATAAGTCAAGGCAAGCCAAGTTTATTTATATACATTTCATACACAATGGCAATACAAAGTGCTTTACATTTAAATAAATACAAAAAAACAAGATAACAAGAAATAATATTAAAAAGTAATGATAAGAAATCCAATAAAATTGGACAATAAAATGTATAAAAAATAATAATAAAAATAATACAAAATAAGTAACAATTATTAAAATGAATAAAAAGAAATTATAATACAGAAATAAAATGATTCAGTGAAATCAATAAGTGCAGCACAATGTTCAGTCAGTAAATGCACAGTTAAACAGATGTGTTTTCAGTCTGGATTTAAATGTGGCTGCTGTTGGGGCACACCTGACCTCTTCTGGAAGCTGGTTCCAGCTGCTGGTGGCATAATAGCTAAATGAACCCTCTGTATGTCTATCTGACTTGATACTAATGATCTGAGAGGTCTGTTAGGTTTATTTTCAACAAGCATATGTATGCATGAGTTATAGTACTTCAAAATCAATTCTAAATGTAAATGGAAGCCAGTTTAAAGACATGAGGACTGGAATAATATACTCTGATTTTTTGGTTTGGGTGAGAATTCTGAATGAGCTGCAGGTGTCTAATGGTGTTTTTGAAAAGGCCGGTGAGGAGTCCATTACAGTAGTCCACCCTAATGGTGATGAATGCATGAACAAGTTTCTCTAAGTCTTGACTAGATACAAAACATTCTGGCTGTATGTTTTTAGATGATAGTAAGATGATTTAGTTATCGCTTTGATGTGACTGAAACTAAAATCTGACTCCAAAATTACACCAAGATTCCTTAAATTAATTTTTTGTCTTGAGACCCTTGGAGTCAAGGTATGTACACACCTTGGGAATTTCACCTTTGTTGCCAAATACAAAGAATTCTGTCATTGTTTAACTGAAGGAAGTTTTGGCACATCCAACTGTTGATTTCATCAATGCGCTGGTGCATTGAGTCAATGGGGCTGTAGTCATTTGGCGATAGGGCTAGATAGATCTGGGTGTCGTCTGCATAGCTATAGTATGCAGTTTTTTATTTTTCATAATTTGGCCTAGTGGGAGCATACATGTTGAAAAGGAGTGATGCCTTGTGGGACTCCACACATCATGGATGTCCACTCAGATTTATAGTTGCCACGGTTCACATAGTAACCCCTCCCTTCTAGATAAGACCTGAGCCAGCTGAGTACCGTCCTAGAGAGCCCTACTCAGTTTTCCAATCTGTCTAGAAGAATGTTGTGGTCAACAGTGTCAAAAGCAGCACTGAGATCTAATAATACCAGCACTGATATTTTGCCTGAATCAGTATTTAGCTGAATATCATTAAGGACCTTTATGGATCCCATCTCTGTGCTGTGATGCGGTCGGAAACCAGACTGGAAATCGTCCAGGTATCCATTAGAGATAAAGAAGGCAGAAATCACTTGACCCAGAATTGGATGGTTGTCCACACTAACACAGAGATTTAGATATCTGAGGCCCAATGCCAGATCTATCCTGTGGCTGAGAATTAGTCAGTCTCTTGTAGATAAATTAGATGATTTAGGCCTTTTAAGTGTTACTTGATTTCTCAGTCATGCAGTACAGACAAGTCTTAAAAAGGGTCATGACATGACAAATTACATTTCTCTTGATCTTTTGACATATAAGAGGTCATTGTTCTATTAAAAACATACTGTAAGTTTCATTACTCAAAACTTCCTCCTCACTGTAAAAAGAGCATTTGTTGAAACCAAGCTGCCAAAACGACTCATTGTCTGATTCCTCCACATTGTGATGTCACACTGTGGTTGACATTTGCGTCTCACCACCTCCACAACAACACATCAATAATTGCTTTACTTTTTTTACTTCCATAGCCCTGTCCAGTAGTGGTAAGCAGTGAGATGGCAAGGAGAGAGCAGGTCAGTCAAGAGCAGAGTGGGCAGTGGACATTTACTGTCAAGTCTTAAAGGAGAAGCAGCACCAAAACTGAGCATATCTGACAGAGGGTCAGAAAGAATAAAGGTGAAAAATTATGCTAAAAAACTTTGCTTATGTTATAAGTGAACCTTACAGAAAATATTTAAGTAATAAAAAAATGTTCCTTTAAAGGAAAATATTTCCCTCCACTGCAGTTCACAAATCTCATTCTGCATTCTTCATGTTAGACATGGCATGTCAGATTTGTTTAAGAAACTCTTAAGAACAAATCATGTTTAAGATCTGCACATATTTGCAAAGGAGATTTCAGAGCTTTGGAAATATTTTTGAGGGGAAGATTATCAGTGAATAAAGACCTTAAAAAAATCTGACCTGTTCCTCACACAAAGCTAGCGTATTGATGCGGAACAACAACATACTAGTTTGAAATGGCATTAAGGTGAGTAAATATTGAAAGATTTTTCTTATTTGGATGAAAAATTTCCCTTTAGTCTCTATTCTTCTTATTCTCTATTCAATTCATGTTAAGGGATTGATAACTGTGTGTTTAAAACAATATAATTAAAAACTGTCTGTATAACACTGATTTTCCGCTGTCTAATTTTTCAACAAAAGCTTGTTTTTCTTTCTCGGTTTGAATTATTGATGTAACGAATAGCCACGTGGGACTCATTAGAAAACGGAAAAGTCTCATTATATATTGGAATGTGAGTCACTCTAAAAGGTTGCATTGAGTTAGGTCTACTTAACAACCACTTTGAACCTGTGATGCGTACATAAAAGCACAAAATCTCTTCGCTGCTAAGTGCAATTGCCATCACGTATTTAATAATGTCCACAGATAACTGTTGGTATTGCTGTTATGGATTTTGCACTCCACCACTGACAGAAGGCTATACCTCACACTCAAATCCCAAAGGAACTGGCAGTTTCCACCGGCCATCAGGCCCTGAGAGATGCTGAGAACAATCTAAGAGGAGTCATACATCAGCTTGACCTCTTTAGGTCCGCTTCACTGGGTTAGGGTAAGTCAGCCATCATTGGCAACCCCTGCGTGGATTAAGGGGTGAGTTTCTTGAGTGATTGACACCTGGCATACCAATGAAGCACGCCGGCTGAGCTGAGATGAAAATTGGAGCGCCTGCATTTTTAATGGTTGTCCATGACCACAGTAACTGGGGTTGTTATGGCCCATCCAAACCATCATCGAGTTGATCAAGCATTCTACGTGTACTGCTCCTGTTAGTCTGCTTAATTATTTAGTGTGTATGTATTTACAATAGGTTGAGAAAGGCAAGGCAGAGTGGTGCAGTGTACATCGGGTATGCATAATACATGATCCAGCTAAAGGCAATATGAGAAGAAGAAGTTGGAATGGTGGGGCATGCTGGTATTTTTGGCCTCTCAATTTGTTTTGTACCAAAGCCTAGTGTTTCTGTTGTTGAACTAGTAGGACATGGAACTAGCAGTGCCAAGGTTGTGGGTTCCATTCTCAAAGAACACTAAAAAGATGTATAAACTTTGTGCATTATAAGTCACTTTGCAAAGTTAATACTGAATAAAACCAGTGAGCTGCCTTCAGAGGCAGCACTTTAAGGCATGCTTCTGATGCATGTTTATCATAAAGTAAGCAACTTAATTATGCTACCTTCTATGATAAATTTTTTAGCCAAATTCTAAGGCAGCATTGTATAGTATGTGTCAAGTTATACTCATAGACTGTAAATACTTAAAAGCATTAATAAAAAATAGTTCTGTGAAGTAAAAAATTAAATCTTTTACACATTAGTTGTAAGTGTTGTGTATTTGTGTGCTTTTTAGAGTATCATACTTTTAGCTTAGCAACATGCTAACATCCAAACTCTATTGAAATCAATTGCAAGTCGAGTCTCCCGTGTGCTTTTGCTTGAAAAGTGCTAAAAGTGTGACATGTGTCTGTGTACAGTGTTAAAAATCTGTCAATTCGAAGGTTCCATGATGGTTAGGGTGCTGCTTTAGAGGGCAGTAGGCAGGGAGGCAGCTCGCTAGGTTTTGGAGCGATTGTGCGGAAGCTCTGAGGGAGTTATTGTACAGCAATGTGCTGTTGTCAGACTAGCAACAAAACTCATTGAAACAGATTACTCGTCCTCTTCACACTGGATTATCTTGGTGTGATAGGTGGGCTGAGCTCGAAAACAATCTACAACGCTTGTTCTATCTGCTTGTTCTGGCTGTCTGGAACAACAAGGACTGTTATGTAAAAGCATTGCCATGCTGTTGAGTGGTGAACTGGAAAGTTTTATCTCATAAGGGAGGGACTTACTTTTGTTAAGCATGCTCTGCCTTTTCACTTCTGCTTAAATTCCCCCTTTAATCATGAGCGTATAATTAGAGGGACCTGCAGTATGCAAATGCATCCACATTTTCTCCAGGTTGTTATGAAAACATATTAAACCGTATTAAATCATGGATAATTGCAGAGGAGCCTTTGGTGAAGAGGAATCACATTCATTGTTGTGCCTAATGGTAATAGTGGACAACATAGACACAAGTTCCTACTTGTGATGGGTTAAATTAGGGGTTAAATATGCTGAATTGCTTCATTTGATGAGATGGAGTGACCCGCTGGTACAGGAAAAGTATCCATCATCAGCTGTCAGTAATATCTGATTACCGAATAGATCTGAATGCAGTTTTTTCCCCTCTGAAGGTCTAATGCATATGATTAAACCTTGCATCCTGTGCATTTTTTAAGCTTCAGAAGATTAATGTTATTGTAAAGATAAAATAGGAATGTAATTTGGAATGAAGCAATCATCAATGGTGCCGCAGCAATGATGAAGCATTTTCTTGTGGCACAACAAATGTTTTAACTTGACCTTTTCGTCAACAAATGAGAGATACACACATAAATTATATGTAAAATTGAGTGTCCCTTTGAAAAATGGAGACCAAAGGCGATTTATTCACCAGCATGTTTAATTTGTCCGTATACAATATATTAATGTTTGGAGTCAATGTTTTAGAGATTGCTGAGCCCGGACAGGATCAAGACCTCAGCAATAAGTGATCCCTTGTGATATTGCTGTGTAAACTCTCTTACCGTCGTCTCTATAGATCTAATGTGGTACTTGAAAATCCATTTCTGCTATAAATATTCAAATCTGTGCCTTTCAGCTCTCGAATATCACATTTAGCAAGATCAATATTGCTTTGCCTTTGAAATCCAGGAGGTAGCACATTTAGTGGATACTATAGGGTTGTCACGCTACCAAAATTTCATTAGTCGATATCAATACTGGAGACAGCACGGATAATTTGAACACTTTTTCAGTTTTGCTCATGTGCTCAGAAAATGTTTAGCTTAAAACTTTGAAAGTTGCCTCAAACATTTTTGAGACGTCAAATGCCTTGTCTATACTTTTCAAACAGGGAGCATTTTGAAGTTAACAGATTGATTTGCAAGTGCCTCTCTGTAACCCACATTTTTACTTTACTTTTTTTCTTATGTCGTTCCAAACCAATATTAACACAAAAGATTACAGTTTAAAGAACTTCACAATTGCTGATTTCCATACAATAGCAATTGATAGTGACTCTATACTATATTCTATACTAAAATAATAACCTAAACGATTCATAAAAGTGTCTTCAGAAGGCTTGGAATATGATGCACATGTCACATGGACCAGATTTATGACACGTGTGGGTGCTTTTTCAAATGACAGCATTTTAATTATAAATCATCTTAAAGTCAGTGTAGTACTGTACAAGATACTGTAGAAAGGTTGGTATCATTACTTTTTTATTTGTTTATTTTTAATTTAGCTATGTAAGACTTGGTAGCGAAGTACTAGTACTTTTGACACCCCTTGAGGAAACCCTCCCATTTTCTCTATCCTTGTCTGGACACCCCTGCAGAATGATGAAGGATGAGTTAATTCCTTAATTCAGTTTTGTAATTTCAGATTCCGGCAATGGGTTCTCCATAGTCTGAGTGCCATTGCCAGCCAATTTATCACTCTGTGAAGAAGCCAAAATGGGACAGAGCCTGCAAACTGTTGCTTTATGTATTAGTGGTTGATTTAGAGGTGAGGGATTATTTTTCCTCCTTAATTCAAAGTGTATGAGCCTGACAATCGTCTCAAAAACAAGCCTACGGGCTGAGGTTTAATGGCAGCAGAACTCAAAGCATATTGTGGTAGATATTGGCTTGCGGCTCTGCTGCTGGCTCTAAGTTATGCTTGAACTCATGACCTATGTCTTTGGGCAATATGTTGGTGGTGACAACCAAACCCCACAGAGGTTTAAAGTTTAAATGCATCAGCTTCACAGGATATCAGGGAACATCTGTGAGATTCTATAATGTGAATCTCTTCCCGAGGCTTTCGAACAGCAACAGGGAAATTCTCAGCCAGCTTGGCCATCAAATTTCCCCTGCAAGTTGTAATATTATCTGTTCCTCAGTTTTTCTTTCTGTTCTCCAAGTCCCTTTGTGTAAAAAATGATGAGGTTGAGCCACAGGAACGGCTAAGCCAATTACAGAGCAGAAATCTGATGATGTTATTCTAGGCATGATTTATGGTAATTGACCCCTAGTTGCGATGGTCATAATTAATCTGCCTCGTCACTTGTGGAAAAGGCCAACTGCTGGAGTGTATATATATTGTGTAGCTCTGGGATCCTATTGTCTCTCAGCGACACAGTGAGTTGAGCCATTCCGTCTGAATCAGCGCCTTTGTCCCCCCTTAAGCCATTCTCTGCAGCCCAGAGCCAGGTTTGCCTTGCTATTTTTGATGTTCTCTCTCTTCCCAACTGTTTTCTCCACCATCTTCCCCATCCTCATACACATACGGCTGCACTCTTTTCTGCTGTGTCCCTGTCCCCTGCGGCTGTGGTGACCGGGGCGGGGAGAATATGGAGAGAATGAAAGAAAAAGATACCTGGGGAATTATGGGTTTGTAGAACAGAGATGGCATTTTCTCAACGCCCTGGGTTTGGATTAGCATTTGTGCGGCAGGCTGGCAGCTCCAAACAAGCCTATCACTGGATGGCTTTGATCAGTTCTACTGCAGCAGCATTGTAGCTAATGAGTGTAAGGAGGCTTGTGAGTTACTACTCACATGGCTGTCTGTGGTGGCACCAATCCGCTGCCTCACAAGACAGCTGACTTCTTTCCCAGCTTAACGCTCAGAAAACCCACCCTCCCTACCTCAAACCAACCCGCTTAGCAAGTCACAATACATATTCAGCATTTAGTAAAGTCTGATTTGTGAAAGAATCATTCTTTTTAATGATTTGGTTAAGCCATTTTACAAAGGATTTGTAAGTCACTGTATTGTAAGAGAGAAGTTTGTTTGGAAATACGATCGAACATACTAATGTTACCTACATTACATAACTACAAGTGTGACAGTAGCTCAGCTGCTTTTCAAAAATAGTATAGCTTTTCCCAGTAACAAGCTTCTTTTATCACCCAATAAAAAGGCTTTTATGCCAAGTATTTGAGAAGTCTCATCGAAAAGAACCATCTGAAAATAATTCAACCATTCATTTGAGTCTTTGCACAGAAGTTCACATTTCGCATTTTACAGTACATATCTTTTTTTTTTTTTTTTTTTGTAGTGAAATATTTTAAGTGCTGCTGATCATGGTTATACTATCGACTCAGTTACAGTATATCAATTTAATTCATTCTAGTTGTATTAAGTGTATATTTATCTGTTCAAGTTTAAATATAATCCTAATTAACATCCTATTGTATTTGTATCTGCTATGAGGGCTAAGGAAAACCATAATGTCTGATACCGTATATTTAAATTGTATATATCTAGAAAGCACTAGCGAGCATTTCATTTAATTTCTAGGCCTTCAGTATGATTCATGCCATTAAGAAAACACAGTTTCACAATGAATAAGACACCCTATGCCTTTGGGCATAATGCATTATGTCACAGCTAACTTATAATACCAATTGACATTTTCAAAACATGTCCATGATTGAAAGCCAGAACTTGAAACGACACTTAATGCTCAAGCAAGCCTAATTTTAACTGCAGCATGACTGTTTTGTGAAATTAACGTCTCCCGAACAGACATGCAAAAATCATAATTTTTCATATGAATCTAACAAGGAGGTCTATAATACCTGGAAAAATATATCTAATAATATTTGCGATTTAAATGTTCTTGCAATGAATTTCGTTTTGTCAGGGTACACAGTTATGCTGTGTTCCATTCAAGCTGGTTGAGGGATATTTCTACTTGATATCTCCGACCATAAATGCATTCCATTCCCTGATATTTGGAAGATGATGTTTAAGGAAACAAAACCGCAATGCTCCCGTTAGCTTAGAAGGGGTTTGAGTCTCATTAGAGAGGTCTCCTAGCAACCCAACTGATAAACAATGCTGCAGCGCTAGCATTTGTGCAACAGGAATATGATTATCAAAAGAGATTATAATTTACCATGTTTTATACATCTGTTTCTGCAGGCGTTTGTTAAACAAGCTTTACTATCATGTTATGTGGAAATGAACTCTTTTATCGATATTACTTAATAAACGGAATGTTTTCACTTACTTTGTATATCTCCCTGAGTGTCAACATCTTTGTGTGACATCATGCCCCTGCATCTCAGTGAAAGCGGAGTTGAGAATTTCTGCACGAGCAAACAAGTTGCAAATCTGATTTAAAGATTTTTACGACTAGTAGGAAGTCGTAAAATACGACTCGCCAAGTTGAATGTAATGCAGCACTTCTTTTAAAAACTTGCAGCCTAATTTACACTTAGAAAACTCCTGATGTTGCGATAACAATGCAAAAAGCACTTAACAATTTACTTGAAGTGAAACTCAGTTCTTCACATGGTCATGCAGAACATTTAATGTTTTTAAATCCATAGGAATCTCTTTCTCAACGGCAATAACAGCAGTGATGACAGCCGACTCGTCAGCTAGATCTCGCACTCTTCGCTTTCATATTACGTACATCTCTTAAAGCTTGGTTGTGTCACTCAAGGCCAGCTAGAAGGCCTCGACCGGGACATATCCCAAAGATCACACCCACCAAGAATAAATGGATCAATCTGATTGGCTTATGAATCTGACAATCTGACTGTAGATGTGCATTTGCACTGATAAATGTGGACATTCTGAATAGTGGTATTAAAATAATATTTTTTTCGTTATTTAAAAAAAAAAAAAAACATGAAATGTGATTACTCAAATTAATTTAATTAAAGTAAACAAATTAGAATGAACCGATTTGCTCAAATGAATACGCCTTTCCAACTCTGTTGCTTTTATGCTGCAGTGAAATGCTGTTGATTGTATGGAAAAGCAGCACTCCCGTTCCATGTAAGGGCACTGTGAAACAAAAATATTCTATTGACCTGTTTCCCACCATTATGAAATCCCAGGAGCTAAATGGCAGGGGCCACTATAGAGTACTGTCTCTTTCTCCTCCTACCTGATTCAGTGTGAACCCAATCAGTGTGAGAGGCTCCTCAGGAGCACTGGGGTGGAGAAACGATTCTCCCATTGTTTAAATCCCGAATGGATCTGCTGAGGAGATACAGCCATGAGAGCGAGAGGCGATTTCAGTGAAATATTGATCTTGGTTAATTAGATTTCTATCTAGTCCTGAGGGTTTTGAGTCTCAGTCAAAAGTTGAAGACAAAGCCTTAAAAATGAATTTAAATTAAAGAAATTCAATATTTCAGCACAGAGCGTGATTATATTTTGTCCCCTTATGAACAGAGTGTGGTTTTAGATTTGACATAGTTAGATTTTACTTGCTCTGAAACCTTTTTCTCATCCATTTTTCATTTTTGATATGCCTAAAACCACAGTCGGATTTAAAGCATATACTGTATCTACACTTATTCTTATATTTCAGATTTGTTTGGACATAGTTATTTCTTTGAGCTCATGCTGCATTAATTAAATCCATACAACCGTACATTACCCAACCGCGCTTTGGTTTGGTCCGTTGTGCTGACAACACAACTAAAAACCCAACTAAACAAGGCTTCATAACTTTTGATGTACAACAAATGTTATTAAGACCCTGAGTGCATTTAGAAATTACAGCTACATCAATTGTGCAACTCTGAGAGCTGCCATCACCATATGTACAGTATTGATGAAATTGCTCTTTACAAACAACTCTTGGCGATGACACTTCTGGGTTCTTTACACACACTTTTTTAGGCCTATTTTCAGCTGGAGATGCACTGATTTTGCTGTGTATGTCTCTCATCCACACGTGTTTTCCTCCACCACTCTCTAGTACCATGTAGCTATTTTGGACAGTTATGATGTAAGGAAGTGTACATGTTACAGTTTTTTTCAATTGCTAACATGGTCAAAACTGAAGTCGCAATGTCAAAACTCTTCACACAGTCAGCGAAACAAGTGTATGTGGACCAAACTGTGAATCATTTTACATTGCTTTCACACAAAATGCATTCAGTGGCCGCATTCTTCAAAATCCATGAACTAATTTCTCATTCATACCTGCAAAACTAGGGTTATGTGCAGCACATGTTTTCAAATGTCATGCATTTCCGCAGTAACCAGATTGAAATATATAGAACATTTTTGCAGAATATTTTAACATTCCAAACAGCTGATTACAATTTCAGCTGAAAGCTTACACAAGTGTCCTGTTTTTAGTCTCATTACCAAACAGGTAATGGATGACTTCAGAATGATTTAGTTTGGAAACATGTATCAAGGAAGACAGGTTTGTGGGGAAAGAAGAGTGGCAGAGAGAGGGAGAATGCGTGGAGGACAAAGGAGAGGAAGACCAAGAGCGGTGGTCTCTGATGAGATTAGGGTCACAATTATGACCACCATCCACATGCCCAGATGTCCTTACTGGATGCCATTAATGCAGGGTGTGGAAACACTTTTCCTGAAGGCTGCCAGGATTGGATTAGACATTCCAGAAGATACCTTCCAAGATGCATGGCCAAATGCAGGAGAGAGGGAGAACAAGATCTCTAGAACTAGAAATACTGTACAGTATGAGAGATTATACTAAATGTTGTTGAAGTTTTGGGTTTTTTTGTCATTATTATAGCAGATCAAAAATCATTCAAATTTCAAAGATAAAAGTTCATCATTACATAATTTATGTAATGATCCCTGTTGTTAGTGTTTTTAAGTCAGTGTATTTTGAGTGACAATGTATGCTTTCTGAGTGAGAATTCTTGCCAGTGTCATGGTCGAACAAGCTTATATTGAGACATGTACTGTATGAAGTGTTTTAGTTGTTTGAGTGAGTTTTGGAGGTCAAGATGCATGCTGGTAATGCAGAGTTTTGAAAGAGTATTGAGCGATGCTTGTTAGCAATTTAAAAAAAAAACAGTAGAGTGGATGGGGCCACTTTGTTGAGCTGAAAATTACTTGCTGCACTTTGTGGGGTTGAAAGACCCTTTATTCAAAACATTAGCAAGGAATTTGGGCAATGTTGCTTGTCATTAGCTGTCACAATATTTAGTCCATAATGTTATTCACAAAGTCTTAAAATCATCTCAGTAACCTGATGACTCTTTAGCGGCCTTTCCCCACAAGCGTGTGTGTGTGTGTGTGTGTGTGTGTGTGTGTGTGTGTGTGTGTGTGGGGTGGAGGGGGTGTTGCGGGTTTGGGTGGCTTACGAGGAATTTTTTAGGTTACAAACTGTAATTACAATGCTATGAATGTGGTTTATGAGGACATTTCTAGTGTTCCATAATTCAAATTGCTTAAAAACGCAATTATTATTTTTTATTTTTTTAAAAGCAGTAAGTCTTTTTTGAGGGTTAGGTTTAGGGTTAGAGTTAAGGGTTAGAATCTAAAGTTTGTACAGTATAAAAATCATTATGTCTATGGAGATTCCTCATAAGGATAGCCGCACCAACATGCGTGTGCGTGTGTGTGTGTGTGTGTGTGTGTGTGTGTGTGTGTGTGTGTGTGTGGAGGGGTGGGGCAAACAGCTCCTTCTCTCTGACGTGTCCTTTCTGGTGACTGACAGAGCCCTTCAGTCATTCCCCTTGTTCTCCCTCATTTCAGATGTTAATTAAACTCTTTCATTAAATTTCAGTCTAGCAGTTAAAGAGGTCACTGTTTTGATTAGCCTGTATGATACTGTCCATTGAAAGAGCCCCCCCCCCCACCCCCTTTCCATTCTTATGTGTGAATATACTGTATATATACTGTTATATATATATTATTAACCCTGATCCCTGAAAAATACAATTGTTAGTTAATAACTCATAATTAATTGCTTTCTTTGCCATTAGAGCCTGCCAAAATGTGTATATATATATATATATATATATATATATATATATATATATATATATATATATATATATATATATATGCGTGTGGTTTTATGTTGTATCTTCACAGTAAAAAGAAGTCTCCAATGCAAATATCCTGTGGTTTGAGACATTTTTCTTCTCAATGTCCAGTTCAACCAACAGTCCAACAATGTCCAACAATAATAAAACTACCACTGTAGTTATCTGAAAAATATTGGACAGCTGGACAATCACAGAAAAGGCCACGTGCTGTCTGGTCTTATAGGGATCAACAATAACTGGAGGCCGTGAAGGAAAACCATACCAGTCTGGCTATAATCATGGTGACAAACCTCCCATTTGATGACAGACATTTGTTATTGTGATGGAGAAATGTCAGGTATACACAGCTCTCCTCAACGAACTGACCAGACAATGATAACAATAGCGCTTTTTCAGCTTTTCACTTTAAAGCAAATGTGCAATGAAGCCTTGCCATGATTATGTGTCAGCCTCCTCAAAAATAATATGCTTGTTAATCGACTCATCACTTAATGAATGAGGGCCATTAATTGATTAGCAGCGATGCTGATTCGTCCTCTCAGCCAGGGCTTATTGCTTCTCTTTCTGGAAGATGAAGTGGCTCAGAGGGGCGCCCGCTGAAACCACCATGTAGCTTCACTTGGTGCAGCGGACTATTGATTTGACGTTCCTCCCTCTTCCTCCTCACCCATTCGGAGGGGGATCTGAAAGCTGCTGAAACACTGCTTTTCTCACTCCCAAAGGGCCCTTGGCCCGAAATCTATTAAAGGAAATAAATAAACACATTCATTAATAGAGGCATGTTGCTTTTTTTAGCCAGTCTCTGTAGGCAGGGAAGTTGGGACTTGGCTGAGAGGAGATGCAGAAGTCTTGAGAGGTTGCGATGAGTTAGATTCTCCTGTGGCCTTTCTTATTAAGGCACCTGGCTCTTATCGGAAATCTAAGTTTACATTTGCTCAGAGGTGCCAGCAGCATGGCCCGAGTGCCTGAGTCACTTTTATCAAACAAATAAGGTAACCAGGATCAAGTTATCATGTACTTGGCTCTTTGCTTTTAGGAGTATAAGCAATAAAATACTTTTGTGTCCAACAGGGCTGGGCGATATAACTTAAATATGACAAGCCCTATTGTAAGAGCGCTAGCACGAAGCACAATATGATAAGTATTGTCAAATCTATTCACAATAGGCATGGCCATGAAGTTTTGGTATTTTTGTGCAAGTGTGCGCTAAGTCTAGATGCAAGTCGGTTTGGTGAAATTAGCTGGGTCAAGTGAAATTCAATTCTGAGGTTCTTCCGGTTATTGCACCACCTGCGTCCTGTTATATATGCCATTCCCTTTCACGCA